>NC_135980.1:11715355-11843437 GCF_053455715.1 Rhinoraja longicauda | reverse complement strand
TTTGGCCCATATCCCTTTGAACCTTTCCTATCCAAGTGACTTTTAAATGATGTTGTGGTACCTGCCTCAACTACCCCCTCTGGCAGCTCGTTCCACTGGCCCTCCGTCCTCTGAGTGAAAAGATTGCCCCTCGGGTCCCTATTAAATCTTTCTTCTTCCACCTTAAACCTATGTCCTCTGGTTCTTGTTTCCCCCTAACCTGAGTAAACAGACTCTGTGCATTCACCCTACCCCACCCACCCCTTGTGATTGTATACACCTTTGGAAGGTTAAGCTTGGCTGCGAGGACCCTTTTCGTCAAACTGCTGCCTACCTTTTCCCGTTGAAGTGTGTCGTTCAAACACATGTGTGAAGAAGGACGCCTGGGTCAAGTAGTGGAGAACTGAGGGTGCCTGAGGGACTTCACCCCTGCAGTACCGTCAGTGGGGGAGGTTGGTTGCCCCGGTTCCCCGAACACTCGATACCACAATGCATTAAAACAAAACTTTTTTTTGTGTATATATACAAAAAGAAAAAGAATTATAGCTCCATATCAGACCTCTTGGGAATTATTAAATGAGCTCTTTCATCCGCGGTAATGGAAATCAATGCCAGGTTTAATTTATTTATGAGCCTGACCTGGCTGCGACCTGAGGATTCGGAAAAGCACTGTCTTATTATTTTAATGGTTCATGCAGATTAAAACAAAATTATTCTTAAAAGATTAGGAGTTACCCCGGGATCAGAGAATGTTTAGCGTAACAGATTAATTGAACTCTCTCTCATGTTGATTGCTGTGCTTGCTCCTTCCCCCCCTCTCACGTACGTACCGCTTGCAAGCATAGCTCCGAGCTCTTTGTTAGTGTGTGTTTCAGCGTGCTGTGGTGCTGACTGAGTTAAATGCCCTGTCAGACTTCTGTTTTATGTTGGGACTCGATGGAATCACAACGGTTTATAAAAGAGCATGAGAAAAATCAAGGGGCAGCGCATGGCTCATTTGGTGTGTCGGAGCTTGTTCCAGTGTCCAAACCGCCTCGTTAATACTCATCCAAAATCTCCCGTCTCTGCTCATCCTTCTTGTCCTCCTCAAACGTGTCAGGGGTTATGGGGAGAAGACAGGAGAATGCGGTCAGAAGGGAGAGAGAGAGAGAGAGAACAGCCATGATCGAATGGCGGATTAGATTTGATGGGCCGAATGGCCTAATTCTGCACCTATCACTTATGAGTTCCAGGTGAACCTGGCCGTCAACTTGTTAAATTCTCCCGGTACTCTCACTGCAACAGTTACTCCAGTACTTTGTGTCTGTCTTCAAGATTATGAAGGACTTCCACCATTAAGAGGCATAGAATCTTCCCGCTGTGTTATGTCAAGATTTTACCTTCCCCCAGCATTCCTCAAACATCACTACTTGAAAACATAATCAGGTGATTATCGCATTGTTACCTGTGGGATTTTGCTGTGCATAAATTTACTGAAGCATTCTAACAGTAGTTACATTTCTATAGTGCTTCATTGACTGCAAGGGAAATACAAGGCTTTTCTTCCCATGGAAGTTTTTAAAGCAACCACATTCATTTGTTTAACAAATGAACGGCACAAATGAAACGTTTCTCTCTGTCTCCGGGCTGTCTGGATGTTGGCGGTGGAGAGCGCAAGTGCGGAGTGGCGCTGGGTGGGGTTTGGAGCAGAGACGGGCCCACGAGACGCCCCCCGGCAAAAGCAGGATCAATAATTCAAAACCTTCTCTGGCGTGAATCGGCACGCCAGCAGCCAAATGCAGGGGCTGGAGGGGAGAGAAGGCAGGAGGACAAAATTAAACTTGGCCGCAAGGGATCTTTTACTCTCCGCTTCCCTCCTGCGCTCCAATCAAGACTCATCGCACCATCTCCAGCACTAATTAACTTGTTTCCCGTACTTCAAAAAACAGTGGGGTTCTTCAGCTCTCCTCTCAGTCGACCCTTCCTCCAATGGGCATTGACAACTCAAGAGGGTGACATCTCATTACTGCTCCATGAGTTTACACGTTGCCTTTCAGCGGAGACCCCGCCCGGCCTGCACTCTAGCATTCCAGGGCCATCTTTTGCTTTCAATTATTGACCTTTCCTTCTGTGTGTCGGATAATACCATTCCGCTTTTCAAGGGTTTATAGAGAACAGATGATGATGCAGTTGGATGTGTCCCACAGAATTGTTTAGTTTATTTATTACCAAGGCACAGTGAAAAGCTTTTGTTTGCGTGCTGTCCAGTCGGAGAAAAGACTAATGATTACAATGAAGCTGTCCGCAGCGCACAGATAAAGGATAAAGTCCACAACATTTAGTGCAAGATAAAGTTTGATAAATTCTCCAATTAAAGATAGTTCAAAGGTCTCCAATAAGGGGGATGGGAGGACCGGACCACACTCTAGCTGATGAGAGGACCGTTCAGTTACCTGATAACAACTGGGAAGAAACTGAATCTGCCCCTGAATCTGGAAGTAAACGTTTTCAAACTTCTGTATCTCTTGCCTGATGGGCGAGGGAAGAAGGGAGAAGAGGGAGTGACTGGGGTGAGACTGGTCCTTGATTATAATAATAATAGTAATAATAATAATAATAATAATAATAATATTCATTTATTGTCGTTGCAACAAGTGCAACGAAATAAAAAAATAGCAATCCTGACGGTACGTAAAAAACATATATGCAATAAATGCAAAACAAATAAATACCAATATATTAAATACAAAAGTTTTAACAGTGTGACCTATTGCAGAAAGTAGTGTTCAGTTCTCGTATGGCCCTGGGGTAAAAACTGTTCTTGAGTCTGTTTGTTCGGGATTTGATCGACCTGAAACGTAGACCAGAGGGCAGAAGAACAAACAGACGGTGGCCGGGGTGGGATGGGTCTTTTATTATTTTTCCTGCTCTACTGAGGCAGCGCAGGCTGAACAGGTGCTCCAGGGAGGGCAGTGAGCAGCCGATGATCTTCTGGGCCGTCGTGATGACCCTCTGAAGGGCCTTCCTGTCCTTTTCTGAGCAGCTGGCATACCATGTGGTTATACAGTATGCCAGCACACTCTCGATGGAGCAGCGATAGAAGGACATCATGAGCTTCTCCTGCAGGTTGGTCTTCCTGAGGATCCTCAGGAAGTGGAGTCTCTGCTGTGCCTTCTTCACTGTGGTAATGGTGTTGGTAGACCAGGTAAGATCCTCTGCGATGTGCGTACCCAGGAACCTGAAAGCGGGTACCCTTTCCACACAGACCCCATTGATGTAGAGTGGGTCGTGTTCTGCACTAGATTTCCTGTAGTCTATTATAAGTTCCTTTGTTTTGGACGAGTTCAGGACAAGATTGTTCACTGAACACCATGCTGCCAGCCTTTGGATTTCATCCCTGTAGGCTGTCTCATCTCCTCCTGAGATGAGTCCAACCACAGTCGTGTCATCCGCAAACTTGATGATGGTGTTGGTGGAATGGTTGGGGGCGCAGTCGTGAGTGTAGAGGGAGTAAAGGATGGGGCTCAACACACAGCCCTGTGGTGAGTGTAATGGTGGAGGAGAGGTGAGGGCCTATTTTGATGGTCTGGGGGCAGTTGGTCAGAAAATCCTTGATCCATTGGCAGATGGTTTGGGAAAATCCAAGGTCAGAAAGTTTGGTAACCAGTCTGCTCGGGATGACTGTGTTAAAGGCAGAGCTGAAGTCTAGGAAGAGCATCCTCACATAGCTCCCCTGGTGTTCAAGGTGGGTCAGTGCAGTGTGAAGAGCAGTGGCGATGGCATCCCCTGTAGACCTATTTGCTCTGTAGGCAAACTGGTATGGGTCAAAGGTGGGTGGGAGGCTGGAGGATGTGCCTGCAGGACCAGCCTCTCGAAGCACTTTGTGATGACCGGTGTGAGTGCTACCGAACGGTAGTCGTTAAGGCCGCTGATGACAGACTTTTTCGGCAGTGGGATGATTGTGGCGGACTTCAGGCAGGGGGGGATGGTTGATTTTAAAAGGGACAGGTTGAAGATTTTTGTGAAGACCTCAGATAATTGGTCTGCACATTCCTTCAGCACTCTTCCCGTCACACCATCGGGGCCTGCAGCTTTCCTGGGATTCACTGCTCTGAGCACGCGCTTAACATCATACTCCTGCACAGTGAAGGTGTTGCTGTCAGGTGCTGGAGAGGGTGTTATGTCTGCCACTGTAGCTTTCACCTCGAAACGAGCAAAGAAACAGTTAAGTTCCTCTGCCAGTGAGGCGTCGCCGTCGGCAGTCTTGCGGTTGCTGGTCTTGTAGTTGATGATGTGCTGGATGCCTTGCCATACCCGCCGTGGGTCATTGTTGGTGAAGTGGTCCTCAATCTTCCTCTTGTAGGACGCTTTGGCATCCTTGATGCCTCTCTTCAGGTTGGTTCTAGCAGCACTGTATAGAGCTCTATCACTAGACCTGAAGGCGGTGTTATGGTCCTTGAGGAGAGACCTGACATCCTTTGTCATCCAGGGCTTCTGATTGGGATACAACCGGATACGTTTGTCGACGGTGACATTGTCAACACAGTTTTGGATGTAACAGAGTACAGTTGATGTATACTCCTCCAAGTCCCGATCCTCAAAAATATCCCAGTTGGTCCTTTCGAAGCAATCCTGCAGCTGCGAGGAAGCTCCTTCAGGCCATGTCTTAACAGTCTTTATGGTGACTGGAGCTTTCCTCCTGAGTGGGGTGTATGCTAGAGTTAAGAATATGGACAGGTGATCTGACTGCCCCAGGTGTGGTAGTGGTGCTGACCTGAAACCCTTCTTAATGTTAGAATAAACCTTGTCTAGTGTGTTTTTTCCCCTGGTAGCACATCTTATATGTTGTTCAAATTTCGGGAGAACTGTCTTTAGGTCTACATGGTTAAAGTCCCCGGCTATGATGTGGGCTGCTTCTGGATATGTGCTCTGTTGTGAGTTTATTGCACCGAGCAGGTAGCCTAAAGCTGTGCTAGCGTTAGCATTCGGTGGGATGTAGACTATAACCACTGTAAATTCACGAGGAAGGTAAAAAGGCCTGCATTTAACTGTTAGGAACTCCAGATCAGGAGAACGGTGGCTATCCATGATTTGGATGTTAGTGCACCAGTTGTTGTGCACGTAAATGCATAACCCCCCCCCCCCCCCCCCTTGCTCTTACCGGAGTCGATGTTTCTATCCCAGCGAAACGCTGTACGCCCGGCTAGCTCAATGGCTCCGTCCGGGATAAGTGGATGAAGCCATGTCTCTGTTACTAAGAGAATACAACAGTCCTCAACGAGTTTGTTTGCTGATATTCGTAGTTTTAATTCGTCCATTTTGTTGATGATGGATCTGGTGTTGGTGAGAAACATGCTAGGTAGCGGTGGTTTGTGTGGCTGTCTCTTTAGCTTGGCAAGTATACCGGACCGGCATCCTCGCTTTTGCTTCCTGTCTCTCCTCCGCCTGCGACGCCTGTTCGCGCCGACAACTATCCACGGAGAGCCCGGTGTCCTGGCTATCTCCTCCGGTATATTTTGTGGGTGTGGAAATTCGCTCGTAAGGTCCCGATTGCACTGGAATCCTATGATCAGAAGATCCTTACGGTTGTAAGTATTTGCGTGACTAAAATTGACTAACAGACATAACACACATAACACACATAAAGAGCACCGAAAGGGAGAGCTGTGAGCCGCTGCGTCTGTGCGCGCCGCCATTTTGTGCTGGCAGCATGAACTGTAGATGGAGTCAATGGAAGGGAAGTTGGTTTGCATGATGGTCTGCACTCTATCCATCACTCTCTGTAATCTCTTGCGGTGTTGGATGGAGCTGTTCCCAAACCAGGCTGTGATGCATGCTGATAAAATGCATTCCGTGGCACATGTGAACAAGTTGGTGAGGGTTGTTGAGGACTTGTCGAACTTCCGAAGGAAGTAGAGGCGATGGTGTGCCTTTCTTAGCCATAGCTTTGATATGACTGGTCCAGGACAAGTTGTTGGTGATATTTATTTCTGGAAACTTAAGGCTTTCAACCATCTCTACTTCGGCACCTTCAATGTAGATCGTGCACGGCTTCGCATCCTGAAGCCAATCGCAATCTCCTTGTTTGGTCACTTTTTGTCAGCAAGGAAAGGATTGAACTGAGAGGGGAGAAGGAAGGGAAAAAATAATGAATGAAAGGTTCCCCTTCCTCGACATGCCTCCCCACCCCTCCCTTCCTCATCAGTGATTGTTGTGATATTGCTGGGACTACTTTGTGTATCCAAGAACTACTTTGTATGCCTGTGTATATAAGTGATTGGTGTGATTAACTGATTCTCTGTGGTGCAGTTAAATACATAACCGACCACTAACAGTGTAGCCACAGGAAGCATCACAACCAGGTCTGATATGTGGTCTCAGCTCCAATCTCTCCTCATCCCTAAGCCCAATTCTCCTGTTACAACACTGATTGACACAGGGAATTTCTGCTCCCATTCCCCGGCCTAGAATTACAATCCTGGTTTCAAATCGGACTTTAGTTCCCAACTGATTGACTTTGAATGGTGGTGTAGGTGGGGGTTCCCTTTTCCACTCCTCTACACCTCCTATCAGAACCTAATACAAGGAGATCCAGGTGGCTTTCTGTTCCAGTTTCTGTTTGACAAGGCAGCCATTCAGCCCGTCAACTCTTCGCTGGCTCACAGGGCAATAACATTCTTTGTATCTCCCATTAAATTCCCCTGTCATTTATTCTCCCTGCATTCCCATTAAATCTCCTAACTATCCCCTATTTAGGGGATTTTACCATCTAACTAACCCTGTGGGAAGTTCTACAGTGGCTAATTGATTATCAACCCACACATCTTTGGGATGTGGGAGGAAACTAGAGCATCCAGAGGAATCCTACGCAGTGACAAGAGGAATGTGCAAACTCCACACGGACAGCACCAGAGATTTTGTTTAATTTAGTTTAGTTCAGAGATACAGCGCAGAAATAGGCCCTTCGTCCTTGCCGACCAACAATCACCGACCGGTACAATAAAACTGTGGCAGACACTAGGGACAATTTACAATACTTACTGAAGCCAATTAACCTACAGATGCTGCCTGACCTGCTGAGTTACTCCAGCATTTTGTGATACCTTCGATTTGCACCAGCATCTGCAGTTATTTTCCTACTAACCTGTACGTCTTTGGAGTGTGGAAGGAAACCGAAGCACCCGGAGAAAACCCACGTGGTTCTGGGGAAAACGTACAAACTCCACACAGACAACACCTGTTGTCAGGATTGAACCCGGGTGTCTGGTGTTGTAAGGTAGCAACTCTACCGCTGCGCCACCATGCCTCAGTTACAGTCAGGACTCAACCCGGATCAATGGCGTTGTGAACCTATCATCCATCATCCGCACCACTGTGATATCTTACTTTCCAGCAGGGTCATTGGGCAGTGATTCAGAAACAGTTCATCATGCTGGAGTATGAGGGCCACTAATCCCGTTGTAAGCTTCCATCTAGTTTACACATGGATGGAGCCTATAGCATACATCAGGGAACAGATACGGGATCTTGCTAACCTGTGATGGTTCACTGCACATACCCGATCAGCCACCAAAGACCCATGCAGCCTATTGCTTTTACATAAAAGAAAAGATGTTTATGTGTTTTTTCCTCTTCAGTAATCCATTACTGTCTTTCTGAGTCAATAAACAATCTATTTGTCATCCACCCAGTTTATAAAGACAAGGTTTGCCTAAGGGTTCAGTGTATAAATGAACGATTTGTTTCCACTGCTGAACTCTGCTGGGCACAAAATCTCGAGCTGGCTACTTGATCTCTTTATCAGTTGTCTTGCAATGGTCCCCCACGAACCTGGTGCCATCTGACAACAGTATTTTCAACAGTTCAACAGAGCTTTATTTGTCATTCGGTAACAAGGTACCGAACGAAACTACATAGCAGTCACACACAAAAAAGAACACAAGACACATGACCCCAACACAAACGTCCATCACAGTGACTCCAAACACCCCCTCACTGTGATGGAGGCAACAAAACTTCCACTCTCTTCCCCACGCCCACGGACAGACAGCTCGTCCCCGACCGACCCGCACAGTCCCCGCAAGTGGATGGAAGTCCCCGCGGCCGAGTCGCACCGGGCGCTGAGACGTCTCGCGGCCGAACGGGGCGATGGAAGGCCCCGCGACCGAGCCGTGCGCAGCTAAGTCCCGCGGCCGAGCCGCACCGGGCGATGGAAGGCCCCACGGCCAAGCCGCACCGGGCAATGTTAAGTCCAGTGGCCGAGCCGCACCAGCGATGAAAAGTCCCGCGGCCGAGCCGCACCGGGCGATGGAAGGCCCCGCGGCCAAGCCGCACCGGGCAATGTTAAGTCCAGCGGCCGAGCCGCACCAGCGATGAAAAGTCCCGCAGCCGAGCTGCGCCGGGCGATGTTAGGCCCCGCGGCCGAGCCGCACCGGGCACTGTTAAGTCCAGAGGCCGAGCCGCGCAGGGCGATGTAAAGTCCCGCGGCCGAGCCGCACCGGGCACTGTTAAGTCCAGCGGCCGAGCCGCACCAGCGATGTTAGGCCCCGCGGCCAAGCCGCACCGGGCGATGGAAGGCCCCGCGGCCAAGCCGCACCGGGCGATGGAAGGCCCCGCGGCCAAGCCGCACCGGGCGATGGAAGGCCCCGCGGCCAAGCCGCACCGGGCACTGTTAAGTCCAGCGGCCGGGCCGCGCCGGGCGATGTTAAGTCCAGCGGCCGAGCCGCACTGGGCGATGTTAAGTCCAGCGGCCGAGCCGCACCGGCCGATGGAAGGCCCCGTGGCCGAGCCGCACCCCGCGCCGTGAGGAAGAGACCTAAAAGAGAAAGGTTTCCCCCACCCCCCCACCCACACCACCACCACCACCCCCCACACATGCACAACCATAAAAAAACAAAAACCATCCCAACACCGACACACAACAAAAAAAAAAGGAAAAAAGACGAACAGACTGCTAACGAGCCGCAGCCGTTAGGCGCCGCCACTTCCGCTTTTATGCCTGACCCTGGAAAACAAGGACCACTTTCCATATTTTGGAAGACCTCTTGAGAATATTTTTAACGGCGGAGGTTTGACAGATTCTTGTTTAGTAAGGGTGTCAGGGGTAATTGGGCCAAGGCAAGGGAAAGGGGTTGAGCGGGAAAGATAGATCAGCCGTGATTGAATGGCAGCATAGACTTGATGGGCCGAATGGCCTAATTGTGCTCCTGGAATCAATGAACTTATGAACTCTTCAGAGAAGCCGCCGTTGGTGGTGAGTACACCACCACCCTCAACTCACGAGCATGGCCTTTGGTCAACTGCAAAAGTGAAGGTAGATATCTCCTTTCTTCATCTGAGATCTTGGTGCAATAAAGGCTGATGTACTGCTTGAGTTCCTGTGCGGAGTGTGGACAGTATTGCGGTCAGGAGCAATGCCCTTCATGGTCAAACGGTTCACTAACTCCGATGGTATGGAAGGTGTTGCCAATAAGTGGCTGAGGTTTTGGAGTTGCAAGTGGAAACTTTGGATTTGTATCCCATCAAGCATGGAAAAGACATTAAAATACAGGATCAAACTGACACGTCAGAAACGGCGCTTGATATCGAGTATACGGCTCAAAAGTGGTTCTGAAATCAGAGGGTGAATGCCGTGCAGATTGATGTTTTAGTCACTGTTAGCTTTCCCTGCAGTGAGATGCTCATTAATTATTACTCGAGGCATCGAGAGGCCCCACGAATGAAAGTGTTCTGTGTTCTGTTTTTATTTGGAATCAGATAATTTTCCCTTTAGGATGTAGTGCTGGTCGAATGGAACAAAAAGCTATCTTAGCCTAAGTTGTTTTTTTAAACAGAGCAAACCAGTCTTTCCTATCAACCGATGTGTTGATTACAGCAGCAACAGATAACGGATCAGGAGAGAAAGGAAGGTCATCGCAGGCTGAGTGAGCTTTGCCACAGCCACTAACACTATCTGAACAATGGAATTATCACAGTCCAGTCTGAGAGAGGACAGACAGCCTGCAAGACAAATGGGCCTCTCTCGCGTTGGTAGTTCCCAGATAACCTACTTCAGCTTAATGCTGCTCTATCTTCTTTTTACTCTCTTTGTTTTTAAATTCAATCCACACATCTCTTTTTTAAAGCAGTGTATCACTGCTCCATTGACTTCTAAGCTGTGTCAATATCCATAAAATATTTTATTCGACTGTCTTCATTTATTTATCTTTGCAGCAATCTGTATTCCCTCTGCAGTTATTGAAAGCTCGGGACTAAACATAACGTGCTTCTTACTTTATCTCCTTCGACTTCCCTGCTCTCTTGAGCGGGACTGGCTGCTGTTCCACATCATGTCACCTCTCCACCTCAGCTGTGAAGCTTTACATAGGGAGATTATTTGTTTTGACTTTAAACTTTCAAGATACCGTGTGAAAACAGGCCCTTCGGCCCTCCGAGTCAGCGCCGACCAGCGATCACCCATTACACTAGCACTATCCTACAAACTAAGGACAATTTGCGATTTTACCAAAACCAATTAACCTACAAACGTGTATGTCTTTGGAGTGTAGGAAGAAACCGGAGCACCCGGAAAGAACCCACACGGGGAGAATGTCTAAACTCCGTACACACAGCACCCGTAGTCAGGATCGAACCTTGGTCTCTGGCGCTGTAAGGCAGCATCTCTACCGCTGAGCCACGAGTTTGGTTTAGTTTGGAGATACTGCCTCAAAACAGGCCCACCGAGTCCGCGCCGACCCGCAATCCCCGCCTATTAACGCTATCTTTGGCACATAGGATGAAACCGGAGCACCTGGAGAAAACCCACATGGTCACAGGGAGAACGTACAAACTCCGTACGGACAGCACCCGTAGTCAGGGTCGAACCCAGATCTCTGGCGCTGTAGGGTAGCAATTCTACCGTGGCGCCACTTGCTTGTAGCAGCCATCACCACCAAAGCTTATGTTTTTGCAGAAGTCACAAGTAAGCTGTTGAACTAACCGCAAAATTATCATTATTAGCGCTGAAATTATTTTCACCAAACATTGCTCGTACCACCATATTCACAGGCCCCCTGACCCCCTCCCCAATGGTAGGATGAGGTCAACGACAATCCAGTCTCCAAGAATGAAAGGTTTATCTCATTGCTTCAGCTGTACAAGAAGGGCTGAGGGAGAGGCATTGATAAAAATGGTGGTCTTTAAATTTTATTCCATAACTACTTTCTTCATTATAAAATTACCGGAATTTGGGGGAAGGACTGCCAAGGATTATATGATTGTTTCAAGATCATGGAAGATCATGGTGGGATAGCAACACATTGTAAGTTGTGGTCCTGCTGTGTACCCGATGACAACTGCATGAGGGGTGGGGCAACTAAAGGGCAAAGGTCACGTGGTGACCAAGCCATGTTTGGTATCTATAACCGAAGGCAGTCAGATGAAGTGTGTTGGAAGGAACTGCAGATGCTGACTTACAACCGAAGATAGACACAAATTTGCTGGAGTAACTCAGCGGGCCAGGCAGCGTCACTGAGTAGTAGGAAGGGGTGACATTTCGTGTGGAGACCCTTCTTCAGACACGGAGGAAATGCCAGCCAAAGTGTCCACTAGTGTTTCTGGTACAAGGACACTTTCTAGGACACATGTGCAGAAGGAAGATGTTCTACACTGTGTCTGTTCCCAAAACATGGAGCTGTCTGTGATTTAGGCACAGACATATTGTATTCCTGTAACCTGATTAGTCTCCCCATGTGGACTATGAGGCAATTTTTTTTTCAATTCATCATTTTCACTCTTTCTGACCACTTACATCCTGTGAATAGTTCAGTTCAAATCCTGGTTAAATATAGAAACATAGAAACATAGGAAATAGGTGCAGGAGTAGGCCATTCGGCCCTTCGAGCCTGCACCGCCATTCAATATGATCATGGCTGATCATCCAACTCAGTATCCCGTACCTGCCTTCTCTCCATACCCCCTGATCCCTTTAGCCACAAGGGCCACATCTAACTCCCTCTTAAATATAGCCAATGAACTTGCCTCAACTACCTTCTGTGGCAGAGAATTCCACAGATTCTCCACTCTCTGTGTGAAAAAAATCTTTCTCATCTCGGTCCTAAAAGACTTCCCCCTTATCCTTAAACTGTGACCCCTTGTTCTGGACTTCCCCAACATCGGGAACAATCTTCCTGCATCTAGCCTGTCCAACCCCTTAAGAATTTTGTAAGTTTCTATAAGATCCCCCCTCAATCTTCTAAATTCCAGCGAGTACAAGCCGAGTCTATCCAGTCTTTCTTCATATGAAAGTCCTGCCATCCCAGGCCATATGAGGGAACTAGATAGGGTGAGTCCTTTACCCAGAGTAGGAGGAATCAAGAACCAGAGGGCACAAGTTTAAGGTGAGAGGGGAGAGATTTAATAAGCATCTAAGGGACAACTTTTTCACACAGAGGGTGGTGGGTCTCTGGAACGAGCTGCCAGACGAGGTAGTTGAGGGAGGTACTAGAATAACATGTAAAAGACATCTGGACAGGTACATGGATAAGAAAGGTTTAGAGGAATAGGCGCTAATCACAGTCAGGTGGGACTAGTTTTGAAGAGGCATCTTGGTTGGCGTGGGCATGTTGGGCCAAAAGGCCTATTTCTACGCTATATAATTGATGATTCTGCAGTGGCAATCATGGAAGAAGTCAAAGTACAACAAAATAACTCTCTCTTGTGTTTCCTCGGGACTGCAGAATAGAAGAAATAATGTGAGGGTAATTTGTACTTTTGCTTTTGCTTTTGCTTTTTAGTGAGGTGTCGGTGCTAGGTTGGTGCCTAATTGTACATCAAGGCAGGCAGTCCAAAGCATTACCCTCTGGCCTGTCAAGGGTGCTTTTATTTTTGGATGAAATCTCACCATATTATTCCTGAAGAAACCGCAATGGATTTCAAAGATCATTCCATCATTGCACTTGCCAAATATCATTAATGATTGTGCGTTAGTCTATTAGGAATAGTCAGTGGACTTAAATATGTGCATTTGCATGATGCGTTTTCAGGAATTTCAAATTGATCAGGCGGTACATGAATATAAATGGTACTATTTATTTTATAAGATATCTCTCTCTCCTATGTATTTGACAGCCATGAAGATCAGTCCCACGAATAATGCTTCCATTCCTGACAGAATTCATAGAAACATAGAAAATAGGTGCAGGAGTAGGCCATTCGGCCCTTTGAGCCAGCACCGCCATTCAATACGATCATGGCTGATCATCCAGAATCAGTGCCCCCTTCCTGTTGTCTCCCCATATCCCTTGATTCCGTTAGCCCTAAGAGCTAAATCTAACGCTCTCTTGAAAACATCCAGTGAAATGGCCTCCACTGACTTCTGTGGCCGAGAATTCCACAGATTCACAACTCTCTGGGTGAAAACGTTTTTCCTCATTCCATAAAGAAGTAAGACAAATGGGAGAGCGGTTTATAAATGAAGATCATTGCCAAATAACATTTATCCTCTTTAGCTGATTGTGGAATCCTTGCCCGATGAGAGACTCACTGCTTTTATTTCTCTGGTTCCCAGACTTATAGGTACAATTTGTAATTAGATGTCTTGCAATTGGGAAACATTCTGAAACAATAGGGGTGGCACAGTGGCGCAGCGGTAGAGCTACTGCCTTTCACTGCCAGAGACCCGGTTTCGATCGTGTCTATGGCTGCTTGTCTGTACAGAGTTTGTACGTTCTCCACATGACTTGCATGAGTTTTCTCCGAGATTTTTGTTTTCCTCCGACACTCCAAAGACATACAGGTTTGTAGGTTAATTGGCTTGGTGTAAAATGTAAAATTGGCCCTTGTGTACGTAGGGTAGTGTAAGTGTGCGGGGATCACTGGTCGGTCGGTGCAGACTTGGTAGGCCGAAGGGCCTGCTTCCACCCCATATCTCTAAACTAAACTAAACTGAACCAGTCAACAATCGGTGCTATCCAAATTGCAGATTTTACACAATAAAATATAAAGAGTCCATCATAATTGGAGGACATAGCCGTAAGGTTAGCATGGAAAGATTTAAAAGGGACTTAAACATAGAACATAGAACAGTACAGCACATGAACAGGCCCTTCAGCCTATAATGTCTTTACCGAACATGATGCTAAGACCAGCTTTTATCTGCTTGCACATAATCCATATACCCTCCATGCCCTGCATATCCATATGCCCATCCAAAAGTCTCTTAAATGAGACAATGACATCTGCCACAACCACTATCCCAGCAGTTCACTACGGTGGGCCGAAGGTAGGGTTGCCAACTGTCCCGCATTAGCCAGGTCATCCCGTATTTTGGGCTATATTGGCTTGTCCCGTGCGGGACCGCCCTTGTCCCGTATTAGGCCCAGGGGGGGTGCTGTAGGCCCGAACGCCGCCTAACGGAGGTGCCTAATGTCGCCAACCCGCCTACTGGCCCGGGCGGCCGCCATTGATGGAGCGGGGGGGGGGGGGGGGGGGGGGGGGGGGGGGGGGGTGGGTGGGGGCGGAGAGTCCTGTCCCGTCCCAGTGCGGGGATGTTCAGTGCGGTGGGTAGACGGCGTCGGCTCTCCCACTGACGGCCCTCGGGGGGCCAGAGCATGTTGCTGCGCCGATGCCGCTAGACTCTGGGCGGCGTGGGAAGGCGCTGAGCCGGCCAAGGAGAGGAGGAGGGGACGGGGAGCCGAGGGCAGGCCCAGGCCTCGGCCTCCACTTCCACCAACGCCCGGGCCTCTCCACAGCTGCTCCTGCTGCCGCCTTTCCCCTTGGCCCACCTCAGGCTCACGGTTACCTGGTCACGTCCAGGCCCAGGCCCAGGCTCCGGCTGCATCCCCGGCAACCAGGCCTGGCTCTCCCCGTCGCTACGGAGCCCCCATGAGACAAGCGGCCGAGCCCTGCTCGTACCCGAGGGCCGCGGAGGAGGGCGAGGAGAGAGCGGCGGCCGGCGCCCGGTCACAGCCCTGACCATGGCAAAAATACTCTGCAAGTTCTGAACCGGGCAAAGTAAACTCAACTACATCGCTGACAATGACGTCTGGAGTCAGTCTGAGCAAAGCAGGAAATGGATCTTGATTTTTATGCTGAAAAGACATTGATTAAAATAATGTAGATATATATGAATTTTATTTTCCTACAAAAGATACGAATTTAATAATAAAAGTTAAAGAATCTGTAAAATAAAATGGTGAGGCGGGAGCACGTGGCCGCTGGCTGGGTGAGGTCACGTGGGGCCTGGGGCGGTGACGTCAACCTTGTCCCGTATTTGGGAGTGAGATAGTTGGCAACCCGAGCCAAAGGGCCTGTTTCTGCGCTGTATCTCTAAACTAAAACTCAACTAAACTAAACTAAACTAAATCAAAAGACGAGGAGGAATGACCAAATAGTTTGAGGTGGATCTTATTTGGTGAGAAAGTGGGTCTGAAGTCCACTGTTGATGCAAAAGCACTGCAAACTGAACAAATGTGATGGAATTTGTCGTGGCTGTGTATATTTTGGGGGAATTAAGGGGATAAAATGGGTGGATGCAGACATAGTCCAGGAGTGCAAGTGCTCCTCGTAACATCATAAGATCATATGTGATAGGAGAAGAATTAGGCCATTCAGCCCATGAAGTCTGCTCTGCCATTCAATCATGGCCGACCTATCTCTTCCCTCCCAACCCCATTCTCCTGCCTTCCCCCCATAGCCTCTGACACCCGTATATTTGAGTACTCATGTCTGGGTAAATAACAGCGTCCCACCCTGGAACTGCTCCTCCCCTGGGTTTCATCCCCTGGCTCAGTTGCCACAGGTCGGCTTGGCTAGCGTCCTGTTATACGTGAGACAGAGGGGCCGAAGAAGAATTAGAACAGGGAGCCGAGGAAAAATTGGAACATTTGCGCACTTCAAAGAAACAGTGAAGACTGCACTTCACCGCCGCCGCAGTTTCCAAATCACCAGCGGTTCGCGCACTGACTCGAGGTTCCCTGCAAATGAGCTCCCTGGTGTATACTTGGCAGGTACTCGGAGAAGAAGCGCGGAGGAGAGCAGTGGAGATTGGAGAAAAGGTTACAGAAGAGCTCAAATGAGCTTGCTCTTAATAGGATAACTCGTCGGTTCCTTTCCCCCCTCCCCCCCCCCCCCCCCCCACCCCCTCTCTCTCTCCCACCCTGACTTAAACCCCTCACTGTGGCAATGACACTTCATCTGTGCTCCCAGTGAGGTGCTGAACAAACACATTCCTAAAACTGGCAGGTGGGCTGACGTGACAGTGGGGTCCATGGGATTTGGCTCCCAAACATCTGGTTAGAGGCAGGCACCTTGCAGCCTGTAGCACTGAGCCATTTTAATTAGTTTCATCAATTTTAGCCGGCCCAGGCCTGGAGAAGTGGCATAATGGCTCTCCGCAGTAAAGGCACGGCCTCGGATAATGCCTGTCAGCGGACAAAAAGAAATAGTTGACCCCTGATGAAATTGGTAATTCTTAAAAGGATTATGGTAACAGAGAGGGCAGAAGCTGTTGTCTGTGTCTTGCCTGTGATTTATTATTAATTTGACATGGGTTTGCACTTTGCTGGGCTGAATTATTTATGAACTGAGAGCCTCTGCTGTCTGACGAAATTACCCACTTCCATTCCGAAGGAGAAAAGCCTGGTCAGAGTTTCCACTGTCGAAAGGATTGGGGATTAGTTTATAGAAAATGACATTTTCTACTTCAGCCATGCCCTCTTCACCCGGGAATTAGGATTGTGACTTCCCATGTTTTTCATTAAGCCTCTCGTTCCCTCTCCTCACGCAGCCATCTTGTCCTTTTGGGTGATGGCTGTTTCCATGGATTCCGCCCTGCCTTGGTAACCCTTGGACTATCTTTGATCGGACTTTACTGGACTCTATCTTGTCCGAATCATTATTCGCATAAGCACATTTATCATGTCTTTATCTGTACACTGTGGATGGCTCGATTATAATCATGTATTGTCTTTCCGCTGACTGGTTAGCACTCAACAGTAGCTTTTCTCTGTACACGTGACAATAAGATAAATTCAACTAAACTCAAAATTTCAATCTGGTTCTGTTCACTCTATTCTCTGGCCCGTTTATATTACACTAAAACGAAGCTCGACTCGACTCAATCTCAACTCAACTCAGTCACCTCCCCATTCGTCACGGACCAGCCTGACTACTGGCAGTCTTGATGCCCATGTTTGAAATGGTGATAGAAGGGTTGAAGAAGCAGGCGTTGGAAAGGCAGGGAAGGGAGTGTAACAATATGGCTTAGTCCGATCCTGTAAACGTCATGCAATATATTGCTCCTTACGAGACTCCTCCCATCCTGCCTCCTCAAGTGAAACAGGTGATATGGGAGTAGCGCAGGAAACTCAAACAAAGATAGGAGATCAGCCATGATCTTATTTCATGTAGGTGCTGGCATGAGGGACCAAATGGTCTTCTCCTGCTTCTAGTCCTTATGTTCTGTTATGTTCTTGGTGCCGTCATGTCCTGTTTGCTTATCTTCCCATTCTCCCTTATCCACCTTCCCTTTAAATGTGTTAGTGCTATTCACCAAAGATAATAGAGCAGAGGAAGATAGACCACTCGACCCTAAAAACCGTAGTACGTCATGGCGCCATTTTAGATTTTAGTAGGCAGAAACTTGCAGAAACATTTTAAAAGAAAAATAACAAAAATCTGTGGATTGATAGATGGGATATATTCTGCATTTTTATGGTATCGTTACACATACTGTTCCCCCAAAACACTGATTACACTGCGAGAGGCATAGCAAACGGTGGGTTTTGCCTACTAAAATGGCGGACGTTATGCTCCTTTGCGTACTACACTTCAGTACAGGCGATTTCAATGGAGTGGTTCATCTTGCTCCTCTAGTATCTTTGCTATTCACATCAGCTGTTCCTTGTTCTCCTTTCCCACCGCTCTCTTATTTTCCCCGGAAATCTCCGTTGGATTTATTGTTGTTATATTCATGGCCTGAGTTTTGGACTCCTTGTCCTGCTGTGTCACACTTTCCCATCACACTCGTACACATTTAGGGCAGCTCAGTGGCGCCGCGATGGAGTTGCTGCCTCAGAGACCCGGGTTCGATCCTGACTACGGGTGCTGTCTGTACGTTCTCCCTGTGACCTGCGTGAGTTTTCTCCCGGAGCTCCGGTTTCCTCCCACACTCCAAAGACAAATAGGTTTGTAGGTTAATTGGCTTTGGTAAAATTGTGCCTAGTGTGCAGGATAGTGCTAGTGTGTAGAGATCGCTGGTCGGTGCGGACCCGGTGGGCCGAAGGGCCTGTTCCATGCTGCATCACTAAACTAAACTAAACAAAACTAATTATTTAGTAATACGAAACACATCGCCCTCGCTAAAACCCATAGCTCTCACTAATGCATTCTCTCCCTCTCCCGAGCCATGGCTTTGCCGCTTCTTGCAGCTTCACAAGCCTCAGCTTAGTAGCAACTGTGTCAAACCTGAGCCTTCTAATCTATGCAGTTGAGTACCGCAGCCAGACAGTCGGTTTTCTCTCTAGACCATGTTGGAAGCTTTATTCTATTTTGCTTCTCAGCATGTAAGGTCAGTTCCAGGAAAGCTACCAGTGATATGATCACACACTCCTTGTGATTGATGGAACAAGTCTCAAGCGTTACGGCTGTTTTTTGTTGTTGTTGTCTGTTAAAATTGTTGCCACAGCAACGTTCCTAAGCTGAACCCGGCTCCCGGCTAAACACACGACCCGCGGCAGCAGCGGTGGCCACCCTCAAAGCTGCGTGGTTATCGTCAGTCCAGAGTAACTACGGCTGCCACAGGAACAATGGGTTATCTTCAACGGAGCCCATTGTGACTTGACTGGTCTGTAGCTATCTGCAGTGGGACTGATGATACATCTCACCAGACAACACAGGGATCCCTGTCACCTCTCTTCCTGCTGAAAGACAGAGAAGTGTGGCACTCACTGAGGAGGGGTGGCCACTGACCACCCAGCCCATGTTCTCTTCAACCCGAGACCATCCATAAGGAATAGGAGTAGAATTAGCTCATGTGGTCCATCAAGTCTACTCCGACATTCTGCTTCTGCTGCTGCTTTCTACTGCACAACCGCCAACAGCTGGGCTATTTCGTGCAGGTTTTGCTCGCGTGGGTACTGGTTGCAAAAGGGTTATTTAGATTCAATCGTGGATGATCTATCTCTCCCTCCTAACCCCATTCTCCTGCCTTCTCCCCATAACCTCTGACACCTGTACTAATCAAGAATCCATCTATCTCTTCCTTAAAAATATCCACTGACTTGGCCTCCACAGCCTTCTGTGGCAAAGAATTCCACAGGTTCACCACCCTCTGACTAAAGAAATTTCTCCTCATCTCCTTCCTAAAAGAACGTCCTTTAATTCTGAGGTTATGACCTCTAGTCTTAGACGCTCCCACTAGTGGAATCATGCTAAATGCTTTCTCTATTCTTGACATTTTTTAGCACCAACAGGCCATTCTGCCCATCTGTTCTGTGCAGATATCTGTTGCTCTTGGGCCTTGACCCTCTGAAATCTGTCCAACTCTAACAGCAAATCAGCCATCAGAGTGATCAGCCATGATCGCATTGAATGGCGGTGCTGGCTCGAAGGGCTGAATGGCCTACTCCTGCACCTATTGTCTATTGTCTATTGAAGCCGATTCATTTCCCCTCAAATGTTCAATGTGATTTGCCTCAATCACAGCAAATTTCAGTGAGACTTCAGTGCTTTTGTTCGGAGGATGAGGGAAGATTGTGCAAATAACAGTGTGTGTAGCTATCTGTCTGAAGAAGGGTTCCAACCCAAAGCATCACCCATCCTTTTTCCTCCAGAGATATTCTCTGACCCACTGAGTTACTCCAGCACTTTGTGTCTATCTTTGGTATAAACCAGCATCTGCAGATCCTTCCCACACAATTTGTTGCTATATTCTGATATGATGTGTAGAAAATAGGTGCAGGAGGAGGCCATTCGGCCCTTCGAAGCCATAAGTGGCATAATTGATACGTTCATTGATCTGTGTGCCAATGACCTGCACGTACTAGGTTATCTCACAGTGTGCGGTGCATCAGTTTAGCAGGGTCAGTGTTGGAGATGCCAATTCTATTTGTACATATTCCTAAAGGTTTTGCTATTTAATTCTGTTTCTTCATTGCCCAACAGGTCCTTCTTTATGATATCCCCCCTTCCTATTCCAATCGGAAAGTGAATAGATGTCCCCAAAAGAGACCCCTGTCAAACAGTGTTTAGTTGAGTTTAGAGGCACCGTGTGGAAACAGGCCCTTCAGCCCACCAAGTCCGTGCTGAACAATGATCGCCCATACACTAGTTCTATCCTACACCTTGGGACAATTTACAGAGGATAATTAACCTACAAATCTGTACGTCTTTGTGGGAGGAAACCGAAGCACCCGGAAAAGCCCCACTTGGTCACGGGGAGAACGTGCAAACTCTGCACAGACAGCACCTGTAGTCAGAATCATCTCTGGTACGGTAAGCCAGCAACTCTACCATTGTACCACAGTGCCTCCAGTGATTTACATTTCCCCAATAATTTGAAAATAGATTAAAATAATGAATGAATGCCCCGACAACTTCTTTCTCAGATGACATAGTGGAGAATAATCCTTAGTTCTTGGACTCACAAGGATGACAGTGGCGCAACTGCTAGAGCTGCTCCCTCAGAATTCCAGAGATCTACGTTCAACCAGGACCCTAGATGCTGTAGATCTCGGATTTGCCTCGTCTCCCTGTCACCATGCGAGCTTCCTCTGGGAGCTTCAATTTTCTCCCACATCCCGAATGTATGAGTGAGAGTCAGTTCCTTTAAGAGATGTAGGCAGGTACGCCCTACGGGTTAATGCATGACACGAAGCCACTGTCAGTACGGCACGACACAAAGGTGAAACATATAAACCACTTAAATATACCCCATGAGATCTATGCTAAAATAATGGATAAAATCACTTTTCAATTAATTGATGTTCGTGTCAGATTGTGTCGGCTGTGTTGCTTGAGGAAGTAATTTTTGGCCAGGGTGCAAGCTATCCGATCATCAGGAAATATTCTGCAACGCCTTACGCTCAGTCATGCTGCAGGCTGGGCCTCTCCTGGTGATTTAACCTCTCCTGATAACCTCTCCTGCTGCCTCGGCACAGCATCGCATCGGCAGTCGACATGACGTGCAGAAGTGGGGCTTGAACCCACAAAATACTGACTCAGCGGTGAGTCACATTAGCCGGGCTGTCGGAGGAAATTGAGATGGTAAGCAGTCCCCTGGTATATTACAAATATCATTATTGGAAGCTGTCTCTCGTTGTTAGCTCAGCTGGGCAGACTGAGGCACAGTCAGCCACTCTCCGTAATGCACTAAATTTGGATCCAATCCTTTTATCCTGACGCTTCCCTGGAACGTGCTGTCAGACACCAGAGCAATTCATCATTCACCTGTCAGAATCAAGCTGTTACGCTGTGGATCTGATAATTATCTGAACAGAGTGACGCTTTGATGGGATTGCTTCCTTGAAGCTGAATGGAAGAACTTTAGTCACTGATTTTAAGCAGTGCAACCGAGCCGTTGATTTCTACCTGACATGCTCCTTGTTCAATGATGCTTTATTGTCACATGTACCGAAGTGCAGTGAAAAGCTTTGTTTTTCATTCAACCCGGTAAAATCATACCTCAGAACCTCACCTAGGCAGTAGACGGAGAGTCGGCACGTTTCTGGCGCCGACAAAGTTACCAAAGGTTCACCGAACAGTCCTACCTTCGGCCTGTCGGGTCGCCCTTCGTTCTCAGCGACCCCCTCCCTGCTGGGCCCCTCCCCCCCCCCCCCCCCCCCTAGTTCTCGGCGGCCTGCTTCATGTAGCAAACAC
Source organism: Rhinoraja longicauda (assembly GCF_053455715.1). Classification (NCBI taxonomy): domain Eukaryota; kingdom Metazoa; phylum Chordata; class Chondrichthyes; order Rajiformes; family Arhynchobatidae; genus Rhinoraja; species Rhinoraja longicauda. The sequence goes on along the minus strand of NC_135980.1, from coordinate 11,821,624 downwards.
CATAAAGCGCTTCAGGTTGAGGACCGGCGGATAGTCGATACGATACGATACGATACGATAGAACTTTATTTATCCCAGGAGGGAAATTGGTCTGCCAAACAAGTCATAAAAACACAAAATACATGAAACATGAAACTAAAGTGGTGAGTGGAAAGGATTGGGGGATGTGGAAAGATTGGGGGGGGGGGGAAGGAGGGAGGAGGGAGGAGGGAGGGGAGTCAGTCTCAGTCTACCCCACGACAGAAGGGAGAGGAGTTGTAAAGCTTGATAGCCAGAGGGAAGAAGGATCTCCTGTGGTGTTCTGTCCTGCATCTTGGAATGGGTCACCGAGAACGAAGGGAGACCCGGCAGGGGGGCACCTGCTGCCACATCTAAGTCACGCCTCCATCTAACAAATCATTTGCAAGGCAATACCTCTGACACTTCTTTCACAGAAAAGATGTAAAACTGAAATCCCTGACCAGTCAGTCTCCACTGCGCCACAGTCCCCGTGATACAGCAGGTCTGCAAAGAGACTCTGGCAAACATGGATCACTTCCCCTATCTCCGGAGTGGTCCCGCAGCAAAGGCAAGTAACACCATTCACCGTTGCCTTCATTGTTCCAGCACATGGGCCATCTAAGACCGCAAGACATTGCAGAGAATTGTGGACGTAGCCCACATCATCACGCAAACCAACCTCCCTTCCATTGACTCCATCTACACTTCACGCTGCCACAGCAAGGACACCAGCATAACCAAGGATGGGTCTCACCCCGGGCCACTGCTTCTTCTCCCCTCTGCTACCAGCCAAGACGTACAGAAGTGTGAAATCGTGCACATCCAGATTCAAGGACAGTTTCTTCACAGCTGTTATCAGGCAACGGAACTATCCTATCACCAACTAGAGAGCAGTCCTGAGCTACCATCTTTTTTTTTAGAGATATAGCGCAGAAACAGGCCCTTCGGCCCACCGGGTCCGCGCCGCCCAGCGATCCCCGCACACTAACACTATCCTGCACCCACTAGAGACAATTTTCTTTTACATTTACCAAGCCAATTAACCTACATACCTGTAAGTCTTTGGAGTGTGGGAGGAAACCGAAGATCTTGGAGAAAACCCACGCAGGTCACGGGGAGAACGTACAAACTCCGTACAGACGGCGCCCGTAGTCAGGATCGAACCTGAGTCTCCGGCGCTGCATTCGCTGTATGGCAGCAACTCCACCGCTGCGCCACCGTGCCGCTCCTCTACCTCATTAGAGACCCTCGGACTATATTTAATCAGACTTTATCTTGCACTGCACGTTATTCCCTTTATCCTGTATCTGTACACTGTGGGTGGCTTGATTGTAATCATGTACAGTCTTTCCGCTGACTGGATAGTGCGCAACAAAGAAGCTTTTCACTGTACCTCAGTACACGTAATAAACTAAACTAAACTAAACACTCTAGGGAAAAGGTTAAGACTTCAAACGCAGCACAATCTCATGGTGTATCTTCAGCAGTGACCCTTGCACTCCTGAACTATCCCAAGGCATGGATTACCCGAGCTCGCACTGCAAATCACTCCTTTGACAGGATAAACAAACAAATATTAGCGTCCTCACTGAGGACTTTTTCACCCAGAGAGTTGTGAGTGTGTGGAATTCTCTGCCACAGAAGGCAGTGGAGGCCAATTCACTGGATGTATTCAAGAGGGAGTTAGATAGAGCTCCCAGAGCTAACGAAATCAAGGAACAAGAGGATAAAGCACGAACGGGGTACTGATTCTGGATGATCAGCCATGATCATATTGAATGGCGGTGCTGGCTCGAAGGGCCGAATGGCCTATTCCTGCACCTATTGTCTGTTTCTATGAGCCCACCACCCCAGCATCAGATGCCACTTAACCAGCTCTAATGACCTGCTGAGTTACTCCAGCACTTTGTGTCCTTTTGTGTATTAACCAGAATCTACAATTCTTTGCTTCTTCACATTTGCAACTGGTTTTCAGTCGGTGCCCTGTGTCGTGTCCTTGTTTCATCCAGTGTCCTGAGCCACTTGCTAGTGCCTCCCATGACCCCATTCAAAGCATGTGGTTGAGGCATTTTCTGCCTTTCAGTTTCTCTCCTTTCCCTCCCTGCTCCTAAACCCGTTAACAGTTCCTGTAATGTGCAGAAAGGAATTAGAGCTGGAATATAACAAAGCACACAAAATGCTGGAGTAACTCAGCAGGTCAGGCAGCATCTCCGGAGAAAAAGGATGGGTGACATTTCGGGTCGGGACCCTTCATCAGTTCCTGGTTTTGCTAATCCAGAATCCATCCCACATTCTCCTTGAGATTTCTCGAGAGTAGATTATTGAGCAGCATCGGGTTACTGTACCTTTAACTAGCGAGAGTATTGTGTGACATAAATCTCTGCAGTGTTGTACCAGCCATTACGATTAACTGGGAGTTTACTGCCTTCAATAAAGCACATTTTGTTGCTAGCTCTACGTTGGTGAGAAGCAGCACTGGAGGGCTTACAAACCTTGTACAATCCTTACCTAACATCATCTCACATGTACTCATACTGAATGATGCTCACCCTGCTTCCGCCTTCTTGCCATGATATCTTGATCTGACCCCATCCTACTACCTGGGATTTGACATGGGATTGTTAAGCAAATACAGTCCACCTTGATCTTATGGAGGAATATGATCTTTTAGAGGTGTATTTCATCTTATAGAGGTGTGTAAAATCATGAGAGGAATTAATCGGGTAGATGCACAGAATCTCTTGCCCAGAGTGGGGGAACCGAGGACCAGAGGACACAGGTTCAAGGTGACAGGGAAAAGATTTAATAGGAATCTGAGGGTTAACTTTTCCACACAAAGGGTGGTGGGTGTATGGAACAAGCTGCCAAAAGAGTAGTTGAGGCTGGAACTATTCGAACGTTTAAGAAACAGTTAGACAGGTACATGGATAGGACATATTTGGAGGGATAAGGACCAAACGCAAGCAGGTGGGACTAGTGTAGCTGGGACTTGTTGGCCGGTGTGAGCAAGTTGGGCCGAAGGGCCTGTTTCCACGCTGTATCAATCTATGACTCTATGGCACCTGTTCAGTTACACTAGTAGCATGATTGTAGAAAGCCCACCGATGTTATGTTTGAGAATGCAGCATAAAGAATGTTGTGACCGTGAGGCACGTCTTATTGAAAGTTGTGCAATGCAGTCAATATTTCTGTGGTCGTCACCCACTCACCACAGTGCCAACAGTTCATAATCAATTAACCACCGCTTCATTGAATTCTTCAATTTTAGGTAACTTTTCTAAACACCTTTCCCCCGCCCCTTTATCCCCCCCCCCTCCCCCCCCCCTCCTCACTCCCAAATAAGGGACAAGGTGACCTCACCGCCCCGCGTCACACGTGACCTCATCCAGCCAGCGGCCACGTGCTTCCACTTCACCAATGGCGGCTTCCCGGGCCGCGAGGCGGGTTGCTATGCAACCTCCGTCAGGCGGCGCCCGGGCCTCCGGACCGAGACTGTCTGGACCTACACTGTGCGGAAGGTTGACACAGTTTTTAACCAGCATCTGCAGTTTTTTTCCTACTACACTGTCCGGACCTACAGTGTCCGGGCCTACAGTGTCCGGGCCTACAGCGCCCCCCGGGTCTAATACAGGACAAGGGCGGTCCCGTGCGGGACAAGTCAATCTAGCCCAAAATAGGGGATGTCCCAGCTAATACGGGACAGTTGGCAACCCTACTCCCCTCCCCCTCCCCCTCCCCTGAGAGACCTTGTACTGGTTTCTTACCTTCCCCTCCACCTACATTCTTTCCTCCAGCATCACAATTTGTACTTTCCTATCCTCGAATTTCACAATTCACAACTCTTCATCATTTTAACTCACACCTGTTTTTTCATCTCAGGCCTTTGTCCACCAATCTCCCTCTCAAATACCCCCTCCTCTCTGTTCATCTTTTACCGGCCAGGCTATGTCTTGCCCTTCCTCTCTTTCAGCTTTCGTTCCCGTTCCCCCTTCCTGTCCCCTGCCCTCCCCAAACAGTCTGAAGAAGTGTCCCGACCTGAAAAGTCACCTATTCATGTTCTCCAGTGATGCTGCCTCGTCATCTGAGTTACTCCGGCATTTTGTGTCTTTCTTTGGTAAGCCAGCATCTGCGGTTCCTTGTTATAACAACCACTGGGTTTTTAGGTTTATTAATGTAACGTGTGCCACGATACAGTGAAAAGCATTGCTTTGCATGCTAACCAATCAAATCAGACAACACCAGCATTTTGTGAATAAATCGACCTGCTGAGTTACTCCAGCATTTTGTGAATAAATCGATTTGTACCAGCATCTGCAGTTATTTTCTTATAACACCATACATAATAGTATTCAAGCCAGATTCACGTACAATAGGTAGAGCAAAGGGGAAGATACACTGTGCAGAATAGAGCTTACAGCATCGTTATGCACCATTTCCAGAGACAATGTCTAATGCCCACAGTGGGGTGGTGGTGAATCGGACAGCACCCTAGCTTATGGAGAACCGTTCAGAAACCTGATAACAGGGGAAGGTGGCTGATTCTGCACACAGATTTTTCTCTCTCACGTGCAACCTTCACCTTCCCGCCTCCAATACTCACTGTACAAGCCCATTAATGAGCTGCCATTTCGGTGAGATGTAAGATCAGTGCCCCTCGGGAATGCCTGCACACAACACTTCAAATTATATTGCAAAAGAGAAGAAACTGTTTATGCAGTATCCTACTGGTATTGATGCATTAGTACCAGGAGGACATGGGACTATTTGGTTTTTATGTTTGTGCAGTCACTTTAATGAGTGCAAATATAATTGGACTTTAATGAAGTCTAAAATACATTAAAAACTAAAAAAACTGCAGATTCAGGATATCTGAAAATAAATCTGCACAGTGGCGCAGCGGTAGAGATGCTGCCTTACAGCGAATGCAGCGCCGGAGACTCAGGTTCGATCCTGACTACGGGCGCCGTCTGTACGGAGTTTGTACATTCTCCCCGTGACCTGCATGGGTTTTCTCCGAGATCTTCGGTTTCCTCCCACACTCCAAAGACGTACAGGTATGTAGGTTAATTGACTGGGTAAATGTAAAAATTGTCCCTAGTGTGTGTAGGATAGTGTTAATGTACGGGGATCGCTGGGCGGCGCGGACTCGGTGGGCCGAAGGGCCTGTTTCTGCGCTGTATCTCTAAATCTAAAAATCTAAAAACAGAACATTTGGTAACACTCAATGGGTCAATGATAGAAGAAATTGTCATTGTGTCAGGTAGAAGATCTGATCAGAAAATGAAATATATTAATTTGACAAAAGATTACATTTTAGTTTAGTTCAGAGATCCAGCATGGAAACAGACCATTCAGCCCACCGAGTCAGCGTCGACCAGCGATCCCCATACATTAACATCATCCTACACACTAGAGACAATTTACAATCTTTTTACTGAAGCCAATTAACCTACAAACTTGCACGTCTTTGGAGTGTGGGAGGAAACCGGAGCACCCGGAGAAAACCCACGCGGTCACGGGGAGAACGTACAAACTCTGTACAGACAGCACCCGCAGTCAGGATCGAACCCGGGCCTCTGGCGCTATAAGGCAGCAACTCTACCACTGTGCCACTTCTTTTATATCTTTTATATCATGAAGAAACTTCACTGTATTCGTCCTGTGACTCATCTTTATTCCACTTACACAATATAGTCTCCCTGTGTCAGAAATTGGAGGCCTTGTGACTTTATTGAGTCGGAGTGAGTTGAGTGATCTGGCATGTAGTGGTCTTTTGAATGTGTATCCAGGCTTAGATTGAAATGTTATCATATACTGGCTCTGAAGAGATTAGTTTAATTTAGTTTAGAGATGCAGCACAGAAACACTCCCTTCAGCCAATTGAGTCAACGCCAACCAGCGATCACCTGTACACTAGTTCAATCCTGCCCACTGGGGACGATTTACAGAAGGCGATTAACCTACAAACCAGCACGTCTTTGGAGTGTGGGAGGAACCTGGGAAAAACCCACACTGTCACAGGGATAATGTACAAACTCAATACTGACATCACCCATAGTTAGGATCGAACCGGGGTCTCTGGTGCTGTAAGGCAGCTACTTTTCTGCTACGCCACTGTGACGCCCTAATTTAGCTGATTTCAATACAAACCCTTAACCTCTTGGTCTAGATTTCTTCTAACTGCTGTTGTAGTGAAAAATTAACCTGCCATTTCAATGCCTTGACTAAAATGGTAGGTGAATATGTTTATCATGCTAGTGAAAAGGGGAAATACTGCAGATACTGGAAATCTGAAATACACTCAGCAGGTCAGGCGGCAACATTTCTTTATTCATTTGCGGATCTACGCGACATTGACAATGCCTGCATTTACTGCCCGTCCCCAATCGGCCTTTGGGAAGCCACTTTCCTGACCACTCTAGTCCTTTGATGAAAGTGGACCCATGGTGCTGTTCGGGAAGAAGTTTCAGGATTTGGACTCAGAGATGTTAAAGGAGCAGATATATACTTTCAAAGCAGGATATTGTATGACTTGGAAGGGAACCTGCAGGTGGTGGTGTTAGAAACATAGAAACATAGAAAATAGGTACAGGAGGAGGCTATTCGGCCCTTCGAGCCAGCACCGCCATTCATTGTGATCATGGCTGATCATCCACAATCAGTAACCTGTGCCCAACTTTTCCCCATGTCCCTTGATTCCACTAGCCCCCAGAGCCCTATCTAACTCTCTCTTGAGTTCTCACGCACCCATTGGCCTTTTCCTTCTTAGTGGAAATTAAATGGATTTGGGAGGAACTGTCAGTGAAAAATCAAACTACTGGAGGAACGCCAGTGGGTCAAGCAGCATCTGTAGGGGTAAAGGCTTGGTCTTCATTTACGGTGGAGACTTGCATCAGAACAGGTTGGAGTGCGGTCAAAATAACCTGGGTGAACAAATTTGCAGGGTGAAACAAAACCATGGAGATGTACAGCACGGAAACAGTCCCTTCATCCCACTGGAGTCCATATTGACAGTCGATCACCCATTTACACAAATCCCACATTAATCCCATTTTTTATTCTCCCCACATTTGGATCAACTCCCCCTCTCTCCCCAAAACACTCAACTGATGGCAATGCTTGGAACAATAATATATCAAAAGTCATTCCACATGACCACTCAGGTCTTCAAAGTATCCAGACATGTGTAGACTACTCAACTTCTCATATAAATCAAATTTATATGCCTATGCAAATCGTCAACAATTTGCATGCATAATATTATGCAATTAGTTAGTTATTAATAGAGGGGCGGCACGGTGGCGCAGCGGTAGAGTTGCTGCCTTACAGCGCTTTCAGTGCCAGAGACCCAGTCCCAACTATGGGTGCTGTCTGTACGGAGTTTGTATGTTCTCCCAATGGGTTTTCTCCGAGATCAATTTCCTCCCACACTCCAAAGACGTATGTTTATCGGCTGATTGGCTTGGTTCATATGTAAAATTGTCCCGGGAGTGTGTAGGATAGTGTTAAAATGCATTGGTCGCTGGTCGGTGCAGACTTGGTGGGCCAAAGGACCTGTTCTCTAAACTCAACCAAACTAAAAAGATACAGTTATAAATTAAATCAATTATAATTTTTCCTTCTCCTCAGCAAAGTTCTTCACAGTGAAGGGTCCACTCAGGCAATGATTATTCCAGTGGATCACTTCTTTAGTTTGCCTTTGCCTGATCTCACATCTAACTGTTGCTTTAACCATTAACATTTTTTTATAAACATAAGGGTGCCAGTATCCACTTAACAATTCACACAACTCTCTCCAATGTACACCTATCTAGTTTTTAACGTTTCAGAGGTGCCTGTGTGCTATTCACATAAACCTGTTCACTTAAAACTTAATACGTGCTTAATTGCAAATGACTCCAGTAGTCACAATTTTTACATTCTGTTTGGTACATTATTGAACACTAAGAACTCAAACACCATGATGCAGAGTTCCACATCTCTTTCATGTATTCCAACTCATCATTGATGTTAATACCGAAGATAGACACAAAATGCTGGAGTAACTCAGCGGGTCAGGCAGCATCTCTGGAGAAAAGGAGTAGGTGATGTTTCGGGTCTAGACCCTTCTTCAGACTGAGTCTAAACAAGGGTCTCCACCTGAAACGTCACCTATTCATTTTCTCCAGAGAAGCTGCCTGACCTGCTGAGTTACTCCAGCGTTCTGTGTCTTCTGTGTAAACTAGCATCCGCAGTACTTTCCTACACGTTGATGTTAATACGTCTGACAACAGTGAAGCTAACGATTTTCAGAGCTTTCAGTTGGCCTCCTCATTGCAATGCAGCTAGTTGTCTCTTAGCATATCCAGTTCATTCTGCTTTGGTTCAAACCATTCAGCACTTCTGTAAACATGAGCTCTGCAGACACTGAGTTATTCTCCAGAAATCTTATCGTCTTGTTGTCTCTATCAGTATTGTCTGTGCCAGATACAATCAATATTACTTCACTCCGGCAGCTCAAGCTGTGCCTATTGCTTCTCACCTTGTCTGTGGTCTCTAGTAATGATGTTGTGGCTGTCCTGAAGTTCCTGTGAACCAAGCTATTCAAACAGATTACACACGCTTCTGCTGAACCACCTGCCCTTGAGGTTTCTGACTAGTCCCTTTGGTCTGAGGAAGCCAGATTACTGTCCACGCTAAGCTTTTGACTCGGGCCCATGTAGTCTGAAGAAGGGTCTCGACCCGAAACGTCACCCATTCCTTCAATCCAGAGATGCTGCCTGTCCCGCTGAGTTTCTCCAGCTTTTTGTGTCTATCTTCCATGTACAGTGGGCTGCCTTTCACTCGACGTCAACTAAGGATGTTGCATCATGGCCACTCCCTCTTCTACCCTCTCCCATCAGGTATAGAAGTGCGAAAACGCACACCTCCAGATTCAGGGACAGTTTCTTCCCTGCTGTTATCAGGCAACTGAACCATCCTACCAACAATTAGAAAGCAGTCCTGAGCTACCATCCACCTCATTGCTGACCCTTGGGCTATCTTTGATCAGAGTTTGCTGGATTTATCTTGCACTAAATGTTATGACGTTATTCCCTTCATCATGTATCTGTACGCTGTGAATGGCTTGATTGAAATCATGTATTGTCTTTCCGCGGACTGGTTAGCCCCCAACAAAAGCTTCTCACTGTACCTCGGGACACGTGACAATAAGCTAAACTCAACTAAACTCAAAATGTCTTTCCATCTGGTTCTGTTCACTCTATTCTCTGACCAATCTGTTACATTAAACCTCTGACCAATAACGATGTGATGATTCAGAAATCATCACAGTGGCTCGGCGGTAGAGTTGCTGCCTCATGGCACCAGAGACCCGGTTCGATCCTGACGACGGGTGCTGTCTGTACAAAGTATGTACATTCTCCCCCCCCCCCCCCCCGTGACCGTGTGGGTTTTCTTTGGGTGCTACGGTTTCCTCCCACACTCCAAAGACATGCAGATTTGGCGATTATTTGTCTTTGGTAAAAATTGTAAATTGTATATTGTAGGATAGTGTGAGTGTGCGGGGTGATTTCAGGTCGGCATGGACCCGGTGGGCCGAAGGGCCTGTTTCCGCGCTGTATCTCGAAACTAAATCCCAATGGTTTGGGGCCTCTCTCACCAGCTGCTGTTTACTGCTCATCGGGATTCCAGTTAATCTCCTCTCCATTCACCGAGGCCTTGATTTCCAGGCTCTCTTCTCACTCAAAATCTCGCACTCCCTTTCCACTCACCCAGGCGGGGGGGGGGGGGGTGGGGGTGGGGGGGGTGTCACAGTTCACCTACCGCCTTCCTTTTCACTTGGTCCCCAGTCCCCCCACTCCCTTCCATTCACAGGGGCCCTCCTCCCTGTACTCCTTTGAAATTTACCCGGCTCACAAGAAAATGTATTATATATAGTGTGTAACATCTTTTTTTTTTTTAAGTCAATTAAAATGTGTTGGGAAATTAATTAAATTAACCCTCAAGAGTACAGAATATCAGCTATTCCCTCACCATCAGTCTTGAGCGTGCTGGATTATTTGAGTTTAGCTGGACCTTATTTTGCAGAAATGTTTCTCGGTTTCTTGTGTAGCCCATCCCTAATTGACTCTTTCTGGCCTTTTATCCCTTATATACCTTCACCCCAATCCGTCCATGCCAACCAGGATGCCCGGTCTAGGGTAGTCCCATTTGTCCGCTTTTGTATCATATAAACCTTGATTTGGATGCCAATGATTCAATGATGCTATCTTGTCACATGCACCTATGTTCAGTGAAATGCTTTGTTTTGTTTTACACCTCACCGGTAGAACAACATCAAAGGATTTGGGAAAACAGGAACGGGGTACTGATTTTGGATGATCAGCCATGATCATATTGAATGGCGGTACTGGCTCGAAGGGCCGAATGGCCTACTCCTGCACCTATTTTCTATGTCACGATACAAATCGAGCTTCACTTGTTGATCTACAGCAAACTATACATGTCCTGCCTTCTGAAGTGTATCCCGAGTGTAACACTCTCCAATTTTTAAACCTCGTCTCCATTCCCGTGGCATTATCCCATCACAGTCCTCCAGATGTTTTGTCCAGTGTATCCAATAGTCTCACCTGAATTCTTTCATCTGTCAGTTATATACCACTAAGTGCTCTGTTACAACCAATTGAGAAAGGGTTGGACTTGTACATGTTTGACAGTTTCTCCAGTTTGAACTGATACACACGGGCCATCTCTTCTGAGAGGTAGTAGGGGGTGAGAGGTACGAAGGAGGTGGAACTGTTGTGCTATAATGCTGAGAATTACACAGATGAGCCAAAACATTATGACCGCCTGCCTAATAGGCTGTTGGGTCCTCCGTGTGCCGCCAAAACAGCACCGACCTGCCGAGGCATGGACTCTACAAGACCCCTGAAGATGTCCTGTGGTATCTGGCACCAAAACATTAGCAGCAGATCCTTCAAGTCCTGTAAGTTGCGAGGTGGAGCCACTGTGGATCGGACTTGTCGATCCAGCACATCCCACAGATGCTCAATCGCGTTGAGATCTGGAGAATTTGGAGGCCAGGGCAACACCGTGAACACTTCATCATGTTTCTCAAACCATTCCCAAACAATGTGTGCAGTGTGGCAGGGCGCATTACCCTGTTGAAAGCGACCACTGCCATCAGGGAATACCATTGCCATGAAGGGGTGTACCTGGTCTGCAACGATGTTTAGGTAGGTGACACGTGTCAAATTGACGTCCACATGAATGGCCGGACTCAGGGTTTCCCAGCAGAACATTGCCCAGATCATCACACTCCCTCCACCGGCTTGTCGTCTTCCCACAGTGCATCCTGGTGCTATCACTTCCCCAGGTAAACGGCGCACACGTACACGGCCATCCACGTGATCTAAAAGAAAATGGGACTCATCGGACCAGACGACCTTCTTCCACTGCTCCAAGGTCCAGTTCTGATGCTCGCGTGCCCAATGTTGTGACACATTCCTCCCGTGACCACCATTAACATTTTCTGTGACATGTCGGTTCGGACTGGACAGGATAGTCTTTGTTGCCCTTGTGCATCGATGAGCCTTGGGCGCCCAACACCCTGTCACCGGTTTGTGGTTTGCCCCTTCTCGTACCACTGTCGGTAGGTACTCACCACTGCTGACCGGGAGCACCCCACAAGCCTTGCCATTTCAGAGATGCTCTGACCCAGTCGTCTGGCCATAACAATTTGGCCCTTGTCAAAGTTTCTGAAGTCTTTACTCCTACCCATTTCTCCTGCATCCAACACATCAACTTCAAGAACTGACTGTTCACTTGCTGCCTAATATATCCCACCCCTTGACAGGTGCCATTGTAACAAGATAATCAATGTAATTCACTTCACCTGTCAGTGGTCATAATGTTTTGGCTGATCGGTGTATATTCTGCACTCTGCACCTTCACCTTTGCTCTACCTACTGAACTTGAGTTTTGCTTGATTGTAGTTTTGTATGGTATTATCTGCTTTGATTGGATAGTATGGAAAGCAAAGCTTTTCACAGTCCCTCGGTACACGTGACAACAATAAATCTAAACCTAAACCTTAAGGTTTACCAAAGGAGTACTTTGTATCTGAATTCACCAAGGAGAAGGACAAGGATAGGGAGATCAGAGCAAGGTATACTAATATCCTGGGGCAGTTTGAGATCATCGAGGTGGTGTTGGGTCCCTTGAAAAGCATTAAGGCGGATAAATCTTCAGCGTCTGAATGTAAGGAGAAAGTATACAATTAATGGCAAGACATACAAAGAAAGTATACAAGTAATGGCGGCATGGTGGCGCAGCGGTAGAGTTGCTGCCGTACAGCAAATGCAGCGCCGGAGATCCGGGTTCGATCCCGACTAGAGGTGCTGTCTGTCCGGAGTTTGTACGTTCTCCCCGTGACCTGCGTGGGTTTTCTCCGAGATCTTCGGTTTCCTCCCACACTCCAAAGACGTACCGGTTTGTAGGTTAATTGGCTTGATAAATGTAAAAATTATCCTTAGTGGGTATAGGATAGTGTTAATGTACGGGAATCGCTGGTTGGCGCGGACCCGGAGGGCCGAAAGGGCCTGTTTCCGAGCTGTATATCTAAACTAAACCAATAGCAGCATTAAAGCACAGAGGGAACTTGAGGCTCAAGTCCATAGCTCTCTGAAAGTGGCAATACTAGTAGATAGAGTGGTAAAGAAAGCTTATAGTACGCTTGCCTTCATCGGTCCTGACTTTTGTACTCATTGACCTGACCGATGAAGGCATGCGAATATCACCCCGCGGTACAAGAATGGAGCAACGCAGCAACGCAGAAACGCGGAAACTATAGGCCGGTTAGCTTGAATCCGGTGGTTGGTAAGATTTTAGATGCAATTAATATAAAGGATGAGGTCGTACTCGGACGTTCATGATAAAATAAGCCGAAGTAAGCATGGTTATGTGAAGGGAAGATCTTGCCTGACAAATCTGCTGGAGTTGTTTGCGGAAGTTAATAGCAGGACAGACAGAGGGGAGGCTGTAGATGTTGTTTACCAAGATTTTCAGAAGGCATTCGATGAGATGCTGTATGTCAGGCTGCTAGGGAAGATGAGAGCCCGTGGCATTAAAGGGAAGATGAGAGCCCGGCATTAAAGGGAAGATGAGAGCCCGGCATTAAAGGGAAGATGCTAACATGGATGGCAGGTTGGCTGGATGGCAGAAGGCAAAAAGTTGCAATAAAAGGATCTTTTTCAGGTTGGCTGCCAGTAACTCGTGGAGTTCCACAAGGGTCGTGGCTGGGTCCGCTTCTCTTCACGTTGTATATTAATGATTTGGATAAGGGGATTGAAGGCTCTGTGGCCAAGTTTGCAGATAATGCTATTATAGGTGGAAGGGCAGGCAGTGTAAAGGAAGTAAGGGCTCTGCCGTAGGACTTGGACAGGTTAGGAGAGTGGGCAGAGAAGTGGCAGATGAAATTCAGTGTAGCAAAGCGCGGAATCATGCATTTTGGTAATAAGAATAAAGGCGTAAATTATTTTCTAAATGGGGAGAGAATCCAGTAATCGGAGGTGCAAAGGGACTTGGGAGTGCTGGTGCAGGACTCCCAAAAAGTTAATTTGCAAGTCGAATCGCGAGTAAGGAAGGCAAATTCAATTCTAGCATTTATATCAAGAGGACTAGAACACAAAAACAGAGATGTAATGTTGAGGCTCTATAAGGCACTGGTCAGGCCGCATTTGAAGCACCCTGAGCAAATTTGGGCCCCATATCTGAGAAAGGATTTGCTGGCTCCAGAGAGGGTCCAGAGGAGGTTTACAAGAATGATTCCAGGAATGAGTGGGTTAGATTTTTAGATTTAGAGATACAGCGCGGAAACAGGCCCTTCGGCTCACTGAGTCCGCGCCGCCCAGCGATCCCCGCACATTAACACTATCCTACACACACTAGGGACAATTTTTACATTTACCCAGCCAATTAACCTACATACCTGTACGACCGAAGATCTCAGAGCAAACCCACGCAGGTCACGGGGAGAACGTACAAACTCCGTACAGATGGCGCCCGTAGTCAGGATCGAACCTGAGTCTCCGGCGCTGCATTCGCTGCGCCATCTATCTATCTCTAAGTTTGCGGATGACACGAAGCTGGGTGGCAGTGTTAGCTGCGAGGAGGATGCTAGGAGGCTGCAGAGTGACTTGGATAGATTAGGCGAGTGGGCAAATGCATGGCAGATGCAATATAATGTGGATAAATGTGAGGTTATCCACTTTGGCGGCAAGAACAGGAAAGCAGAGTATTACCTGAATGGTGGCCAATTAGGAAAAGGGGAGATGCAACGTGACCTGGGTGTCATGGTGCACCAGTCATTGAAAGCAAGCGTGCAGGCGCAGCAGGCAGTGAATAAAGCGAATGGTATGTTAGCATTCATAGCAAGAGGATTTGAGTATAGGAGCAGGGGGGTTCTGCTGCAGTTGTACAGGGCCTTGGTGACACCGCACTTGGAGTATTGTGTACAGTTTTGGTCTCCTAATCTGAGGAAAGACATTCTAGCCTTAGAGGGAGTACAGAGAAGGTTCACCAGATTGATCCCTGGGATGGCAGGACTTTCATATGAAGAAAGACTGGATAGACGAGGCTTGTACTCGCTGGAATTTAGAAGACTCAGGGGGGATCTTATAGAAACATACAATTGTAATCCTCACAATTAAAGGGGTTGGACAGGCTAGATGCGGGAAGATTGTTCCCGATGTTGGGGAAGTCCAGAACCAGGGGTCACAGCTTAAGGATAAGGGGGAAGTCTTTTAGGACCGAGATGAGAAAACATTTCTTCACACAGAGAGTGGTGAGTCTGTGGAATTCTCTGCCACAGAAGGTAGTTGAGGCCAGTTCATTGGCTATATTTAAGAGTGAGTTAGATGTGGCCCTTGTGGCTAAAGGGATCAGGGGGTATGGAGAGAAGGCAGGTACAGGTTACTGAGCTGGATGATCAGCCATGATCATATTGAATGGCGGTGCAGGCTCGAAGGGCCGAATGGCCTACTCCTGCACCTATTTTCTATGTTTCTATGCCACCGTGCCGCCCATTAGCACATGATGAGCATTTGACAGCACTGGGCCTCTACTCGCTGGAGTTTAGAGGCTGAGGGGGGGACCACATTGAAACTTACAGAATAATGAAAGGCACAAATAGAGTGGATGTGGAAAGGATGTTTCCACTGGTGGGAGAGTCTGGGACCAGAGGTTATATCCTCAGAATTAAAGGATGCTCTTTTAGAAAGGAGGTGAGGAGGAACCTTTAGTCAGAGGATAGTTAGTTAATCTGTGGAACTCATTGCCATGGAGGGCAGTGGAAGCCAAGCCAGTGGATATTTATAAGGCAGCGATGGACAAATACTTGATTAGAACGGGTACCAAGGGTTATGGGGAGAAGGCAAGAAAATGGGATTAGGAGGCAGAGATCAGCCATGAGTGAATGGCGGAGTAAACCCCATGGGCCAAATGGCCTAATTCTACTCCTGTAACTTGTGAACTTGTGAAGATATCTGCCTTGTCAGTTGCTTGTCATCACTGCTCCACTTCGGGTGCCTCGTCCGTTATTTCCTTCCCACCACATCACTGCTCGGCCTCTTCCTCAAGCAGTAATATCTCAGATTCTTCACCCAATGCAATGTCTGCAAGCTCATTAGTGTTGCTGCATGCAAAGGCAATTAACTGAAGAGGAAACTATCAACAGAACTTCCTTTATTGAACGCAGTGAAATCACGCATAATGGTCGCATCTGGTAAAAGGATCCATCAGAGGTCAATTCACATGCTGCATTCCATCCTTACTTACACTGACATACTGGACATGCAACCCACCAGCCACCAGCATTGATCACCCAACTCAAAGCAAGCGTGGAGTCAAATTTGAAGATAAGAACATAGAAAATAGGAGAAGGCCTCTCGAGCCTGTCCGACCTTTCAATATGATCATGTCTGATCTGTTCCAGGCCTCCAGTTCTGTGCCAATTCCCTGTGGCCCTCAATTCGCTGAACTGGACTTAACATGAGGGATGGTCTGTTTCTGGCTCGGTACTGTAATGAATGGAAACTACAAAATGCACTTCGCAGCAGGGGAAATGGAGCATGCTATGAAAAGAAGTACAAATGACTGGTAGTGTGGGACATGGAACCAAGGGTAGGTAAATGGATCCAGGCTGTGGCTCAGTAGCTTGCCCCTGTTGTTATGGGCTCCCAAGGACAGTAAAATGAAATGAACAGCCAAGTAGTTTGCTATGTGTAATTATTATTTAGGGCTAACATGACAGATTTGAATTCTCGTAATTCTTGATGAAATGAAGCAGTGGAGGGAAATGTTCGTACCACGCTGCCTGCCTGTTCCTGCTAATACCCAAGGGGCCAACTTGATAGAAACGTTCTCGCAGACTAATATTTTAGCCGGCGTTAGGCTGAGGCAAATGAAATGGGATGTCAGAGCAATTCTGCATTTACATTCTTATCACATACAGTGCGAAGATGAGGAAGAAAAGAACACAACCCGTTAACATGATTTGTAAAGTTATGCATTTTAATAGGGGGTAAATCGCTTTTTTTTTTTCTCACTATAAAGTAGCCTTGGGATATGATGAACAGCCTGCAATTATTGTAATATGTGCAGCGCCGACAGGAAAGGTAGGCCTGTAAATTACAATCTGGCACTTTAACGTAATGAAACTGCGGTGACACACTGCAATGATGCTCCCTTCCTTCTCCAACGTTGTCAGCAGCTGCTCTTGCCAATTGAAGAATGGCGGCCATTACGCGAAGGATTAAATCAGCGGTGCCGCTGAGCTGGGCGACGGGATTTGGGGGGGAGAGGGAGAACAACGCAAGCGGGAACGTTGCGCATATACATTCATGAGGAGCTGCGGAAAAAAATCCGGCAACTTGTATTCAAATAGCACCTCAGCCGTAATGAAACATCGTGAGGTGCATGAATAAAAATCAAAGTATAAATCTAACCGGGCCGGAGACGTGACAGGTTTGAGGGAGTAGATTAGCCATTGAAGTGGGTTGGAGAGGCTTGATGCGGGAAGATTGTTCCCGATGTTGGGGGAGTCCAGAACCAGGGGTCACAGCTTAAGGATAAGGGGGAAGTCTTTTAGGATCGAGATGAGAAAACATTTCTTCACACAGAGAGTGGTGAGTCTGTGGAATTCTCTGCCACAGAAGATAGTTGAGGCCAGTTCATTGGCTATATTTAAGAGGGAGTTAGATGTGGCCCTTTTTGCTAAAGGGATCAGGGGGTATGGAGAGAAGGCAGGTACAGGCTACTGAGCTGAATGATCAGCCATGATCATATTGAATGGCGGTGCAGGCTCGAAGGGCCGAATGGCCTACTCCTGCACTTATTTTCTATGTTTCTATGTTTCTAAGTGCAAAAATTATTTCTCATGGAAGAGGGATAGATATTTAAAATATATAATTAGGAATTGCTGCCTTTGGAAACATAAAGCCTAGAATGATTGGGATATGGCGAGTCCGAAAACTTGTTGGTTGTAGAAGAAGTTTATTGCAGCCGCAATATTCGAATACAGAGTTAAACAACAAGGTAAAGGACAACCATCAAAAACTTACTGTCTTCTTCGAAGACTTCGCCGAACTGATATATCTGGCGCCAAAAGCGCACATGACCACGCTGGCCAATCCGCGATGTCGCTCCCTGGACCAATCCCCACGGTCGCGTTCCCACGTGACCTCGCTGGCCAATCCGAGGGTTCGACGACCTGGACCATTCTCTATGGTCGCTACATGACCCCCCCCAGAACCCGAGGTGCGGAACCTAGCAGGGAGCCGGATTTCGCGACCATAACGAGTACGGAGAGGGACAGCCTGAACCACAGGAGCCGGGGGTTCCGGACTTGGCGGAACTGCCGGAACGGGAGGTCCTGGAGGAACTGCCGGAACGGGGGGTCCCGGAGGAACTGTCGGAACGGGGGGTCCTGGAGGAACTGTCGGAACGGGGGGTCCTGGACTGAGCGGAACTAACGGAGGTCGGCCTCTCCTAGGGGTTTGACCGACCAGGACTGGTTGATCCGGATCTAAATGTGCAGGTTTGAGCCGGGACACCGAGACGAGCTCACTCTTGCCGCACATGTCTAAGGTGAAGGTAGCCGTTCCCTTACGCAAAACCCGGAACGGCCCTTGATAGACCCTCTGCAACGGGGCGCGATGGGAATCTTTTCGCAGAAAAACAAACTCACAGTCCTTCAGGGAAGGCGTTCATGTACCATGGGACACCCATGACGTGAAGTCGGAACTGGAGCCAGGGAGCCCACCCGTTCCCGGAGAGATGCTAAGACTGATGGGACTGTAGGCAGCTGGTCTGAAGGGTCCGGAAACAAATCTCCGGGTACTCGAAGTGTCGAGCCATATACTAGCTCCGCGGACGACGCACCGAGATCTAGCTTAGGAGCAGTCCGGATGCCCAAAAGAACCCAAGGGAGCTGGTCTACCCAGTCCGGGCCTTCAAGCCTTGCACTGAGGGACGCCTTAAGTTGACGGTGGAACCTTTCTACGAGTCCATTTGCCTGGGGGTGATATGCAGTTGTGGGTTGTAACTTGGAACCGTACAGTTCTGCGAGCGCGGCCCAGAGGGACGAAGTGAACTGTGGGCCTCTGTCAGTGGTAATAACTGCCGGGACCCCGAAACGAGCTACCCAATGAAGGGCCAAAGTCCTAGCACAAGACGCTGATGAAATATCGGACAAAGGGAAAGCCTCTGGCCACCGGGTGAACCGATCCACCACCGTGAGGAGCTGGGTGTAGCCCCGGGAGGAAGGCAAAGGACCGACCAAATCCACGTGGATGTGGAAAAAACGAACAGCAGGGACCTCGAAATCCTGTACGGGGGTCTGGACATGGCGCTGGACTTTAGCGGTCTGACAGGGAACGCAGGCACGCGCCCAACCAGCTACCTGTTTCCGTAGGCCATGCCAGACAAACCGAGCTGCTACCAAAGCAGAGGTGGAGCGGATGGACGGGTGCGCCAGCCCATGAATGGCATCGAAAACCCGGCGCTGAAGGGAGGGCGGTACTACCGGCCTGGGACGGGGAAGAGAAACATCGCACCAGACTTTTGTGCCTTCTGACCCACAAGCTACCTGGGCCAACTTCAATCCCGAAGTGGTGGACTGGTATGCCGAAGCGGTATCCGCTAGAAGCTGTGCCTCCGCAAGCTCCTGGGGATCCACTTCGCAGTCCACCGCCGAAATAGGGGGAAAAGCAGGTCTAGACAGGGCGTCAGCAACGGCATTAAGCTTACCCGCGACATGACGGACATCGGTGGTGAATTCGGAGATAGCAGTCAGGTGCCGCTGCTGGCGGGCCAACCGTGGGTCAGACAATTTGAAAAAAGCAAATGTTAATGGTTTATGGTCCGTAAAGGCCACAAATGGGCGGCCCTCAAGGAAGTACCTGAAATGACGAACAGCTAAATAGAGGGCCAAAAGCTCTCGGTCAAATGCGCTATACTTCAGCTCAGCCGAATTTAGTTGCCGGCTGAACAACGCCAAAGGCTGCCAACGGCCACCGACCTGCTGCTCCAGAACCCCGCCCACCGCCACGTCAGAGGCGTCAACCGTCAGGGCCGTGGGGGCGGAGGGGCTCGGGTGGACCAACATGGTGGTGTCTGCCAAGGCTGCCTTAGCTGCTGTAAAAGCCGACTCTGCGGTCGGGGACCATATCAACTCTACCGGATTCCCTGCAAGGCATTGGAAAAGCGGGCGCATGACTCGCGCAGCTGCCGGAACGAACCTATGGTAGAAATTAACCATGCCTACGAACTCCTGTAGCCCTTTTACTGTGGTGGGCCTAGGAAATGCCCGGATAGCCTCCACCTTTTCGGGCAAAGGGGAGGCGCCGGCAGGGGTAATTCTGTGCCCTAGAAAATCAAGAGCAGGAAGGCCGAATTGACATTTGGAGGGTTGGATAATGAGCCCGTGGTCTTGGAGCCGCTGGAACACGGTCCGCAAGTGGGCCTGGTGTTCCTGTACTGAGGGGCTGGCGACCAGGATGTTGTCTAAATAAATAAACAAAAAGGGTAAACCCCGGCCCACGCGGTCCATCAGTCGTTGGAAAGCCTGTGCCGCGTTCTTTAAACCGAAAGGCATACGCAACCATTCAAACAACCCGAACGGAGTAATCGTTGCAGTTTTCTGTATGTCCTCCGGTCGCACCGGGATCTGGTGGTATCCTCGCACCAAATCGATTTTGGAGATCACCACCGCTCCTTCCAGCCCAGATGAAAAGTCCTGTAGGTGCGGTATGGGGTAGCGATCAGCCGTGGTGACAGCATTGAGACGCCGATAATCGCCACATGGTCTCCACCCCCCAGATGCCTTGGAGACCATATGTAACGGCGAGGCCCACGGGCTGTCAGACTGACGGACAATTCCCATTTCCTCCATCTTCCTGAACTCCGCCCGTGCCACCACCAGTTTGTCTGGCGGTAGTCTCCTGGCCCGAGCGAAAACGGGAGGGCCTTCGGTGCGGATGTGATGGACCACGCCGTGCTTGGCCGAAGACGTGTCAAAACGTTGAATGAGCAGCTCTGGAAACTCCGCCAGAATCTCAGCATACGAGTCGGGGGCCGCGACGACGGCCTGGACAGTAGGGCTGGGCGAGGAGGCGATTGTCGGAGCGACGTGCTCATCTTCGGCGGAGGGTCGGAGGTCGTTACCGCGGACATCAGGGACCAGTGAAAAAGCCCAGAGAAAATCTGCTCCCAGGATCGCTTGTTTGACGTCGGCTATGATGAATGGCCATTCGTACGTGCGGAGGCCTAACACAAGGGACATCTTCCGTATACCGAAAGTGCGAATTGGGCTGCCATTAACCGCGATGAGGGTGGGACCTGTCTTACCCGATCTGGTTTCGAGGTCGGTCGGCGGCACTATACTGACGATGGCTCCCGTGTCCACCAAAAATTCTGTGTCCGTGAATCGATCATGGACATAGAGGCGCCGGTTCTGGCCAATCGTAACTGCCCCTATGTACGATCGGCCGAGGCATTTCCCGCGAAGGTACAAGGCGAGCGGCAGTTGCGGGATTCGCTACCCCATCGTAGGTGATAATAGCACCAGCCGCGCTTGTGCGGATCTTTTTGGCGGGCTTTCGGAGAATTGGCGGGAGACGCGGCGCCATCTTGCCGTCGCTGTGGCGTGGTCACTGATGTTGAGACCTTGTTGATCGAACCGCTTGCCTTGTTTTTTGCCGCTATTAGCTCGTCCGCTTTCGCTGCATATGCTTCGGGGTCCTTAAAAGAACAATCCGTGAGCAGCATTCGGACATCCTCAGGAAGCTTCTCGCGGAATGCCTGTTCGAACATAGGGCAATCCGTATGCTCACCGGCTAGCATCATCATTTCGGACATGAGGACGGAAGGCAGTCGGTCTCCAAGATCCGGTAGGTGCAGAAGTTTTGCCGCACCACCATGCTTATTAAACCCGAAGATTCGCAGTAATACTTTCTTCATGGCCTCGTACTTGCTTTCCGCAGGTGGATTAACGATGAACCGCATCACGCGCGTGGTCGTCTCCGACGATAGAGCGCTGACGAGGTAGTAATACGTCCGATATCTTCTTTATATGAAATTGAGCTTCGGTGTGTATAAACCAAGATTGCGGTGCGTGCGTCCAAAACCACGGAAGGTGAACGCTTACCGCGTTTGACTCCGGTGTGCCCGGCGCGGCCATTGACAATGAGGCGTCGGCTTCCTGCATAGTCGGTGATCGTCCAGATCACGTCGGGGTCACCAATATGGCGAGTCCGAAAACTTGTTGGTTGTAGAAGAAGTTTATTGCAGCCGCAATATTCGAATACAGAGTTAAACAACAAGGTAAAGGACAACCATCAAAAACTTACTGTCTTCTTCGAAGATTTCGCCGAACTGATATATCTGGCGCCAAAAGCGCACATGACCACGCTGGCCAATCCGCGATGTCGCTCCCTGGACCAATCCCCACGGTCGCGTTCCCACGTGACCTCGCTGGCCAATCCGAGGGTTCGACGACCTGGACCATTCTCTATGGTCGCTTCAGGGACATATTTTTTACCCCAAAACTCTCCGTGTACTGGCACACGGTAAATTCACACCTGATTTAAGACTATATTTCAACCCACCCGCCCCACCTTAGAACATGGTTCAGTAGGCAGAGTAACAGGCCCATTGGCCCACAATGTCTGTTCACCTTCTTCCCCCCAGCACAGTTTACAGCTGTTGTACATCATAATTTCGTGTTGAGAGGTATTGGAAGTATATATATATATATATATATATATATCCTGATGGAAAAGGTTTTTCCTTTGTGGCATGGTGAAAGTGAGAATGTTTAGTCTCTACATTGAGAATTAGGTGAGATATAATAACATAAGAATCGCAAAAATAGAAGCAGGATTAAGCCATCTGGCCCACTGGAACGATGTCTTTAAGCTGGAAAGGGTGCAAAGAAGTTTTACGAGGATGTTCTTGTATACACTGGAATTTAGAAGGATGAGAGGGGTTCTTATCGAAACGTATAAGATTATTAAGGGGTTGGACATGTTAGAGGCAGGAAACATGTTCCCAATGTTGGGGGAGTCCAGAACAAGGGGCCACAGTTTAAGAATAAGGGGTAGGCCATTTAGAACTGAGATGAGGAAAAACTTTTTCAGTCAGTGAGTTGTGAATCTGTGGAATTCTCTGCCTCAGAAAGCAGTGGAGTCCAATTCTCTGAATGCATTTAAGAGAGAGCTAGATAGAGCTCTTAAGGATAGCGGAGTCAGGGGGTATGGGGAGAAGGCAGGAACGGGGTACTGATTGAGAATGATCAGCCATGATCACATTGAAAGGCGGTGCTGGCTCGAAGGGCCGAATGGCCTCCTCCTGCACCTATTGTCTATTGTATATTGTATATTCTCAGGCCTCGAGGGCCTGAGCTAAAAAGGGAGAGGTTGGACAGGCTTGGACTTCAGTCTCTGGAGCACAGGAGAGTGAAGGGTGATCTTATAGAGGTGTATAAGATCATGCGAGGAATAGATCGGGTAAATGCGCAGGATCTTTTAAACAGAGTAGTGGAATCAAGAACCAGAGGAAATAGCTTTAGTGTGGGTGGGGGAATATTTAATAGGAACCTGAGAGAAAACCTTTTTACACAAAGGGTGGTGGATATATGGAGCGAGCTGCCAGAGGAAGCAGATACTATCACAACGTTTAAAAAACATTTGGAAAGGTACACGGATAGGATAGGGTAGAAGGATACACACCAAACACAGGCAAGTGGGACTAGCGTAGATGGGGCATGTTGGTCATCACGGGCAAGTTGGGCCGAAGGGCCTGTTTTCGCACTGTATGGTTCTGTATCATTCACATAGGTCATGGCTGACCTACTGCAGCACAATTTTCCAGCACTATCCCCTATATCCCTTGATTCCCTTTATATCCAGAAACATAGTAATCTTACTTTTGAATGAATTAAACCACAGAGCCTCCACAGGCCTCTCGGGTGAAGAATTCCAAAGATTAATTTTACGTGTGTGAAGCTGTGAGCCTCAGACAGAGATTAGAGCTAATCTGTGTGAGTTAGAAACAGCAAAGTTACAGACCTCATTTGGGTTTACAATCAAACACAAGCCAATTTGAAGATATGACTTCTGCGAACTTGGCTAATTAAATACTCCATTTAACACACTGAAACCAAATTGACGTAAGATTTAAAATCAAATAGACTGGTGATGCGTTGTGATTGACTCAAAATAATAGTCCGTGTATGAGCATTGGCATGGGTAAGCATGCATTCTGTGTGCCTATGGAGAAATGTTCAAGCATACATATGTATGCATTTACATAGAAACATAGAAACACAGAAAATAGGTGCAGGAGTAGGCCATTCGGCCCTTCGAGCCTGCACCGCCATTCAATATGATCATGGCTGATCATCCAACTCAGCATCCTGTACCTGCCTTCTCTCCATACCCTCTGATCCCTTTAGCCACAAGGGCCACATCCAACTCCCTCTTAAATATAGCCAATGAACTTGCCTCAACTACCTTCTGTGGCAGAGAATTCCACAGATTCACCACTCTCTGTGTGAAAAAAAACGTTCTCATCTCGGTCCTAAAAGACTTCCCCCTTATCCTTAAACTGTGACCCCTTGTTCTGGACTTCCCCAACATCGGGAACAATCTTCCTGCATCTAGCCTGTCCAACCCCTTAAGAATTTTGTAAGTTTCTATAAGATCCCCCCTCAATCTTCTAAATTCCAGCGAGTACAAGCCGAGTCTATCCAGTCTTTCTTCATATGAAAGTCCTGCCATCCCAGGACTCAATCTGGTGAACAATAGACATTTGTTCGCTTGTGTGTATCTGGTACAGACACTCCCTGACTTTAGAACTAGGGGACTTACATAAACCTGCGCTAACATCAGCAATTCTTTAAGCCCGCAGCTTTATTTCCGAGTTGCGCATCTCGGTAGCAGTGTGCTACTGCCATCGCTTGTGTGGTTTCCACAAACCACTCGGCCGTTCTCGTGGATAGTCCCACGTGGTCTCCGTGTCGGAGCTCCCACTTGATCCACACACGTAGCTATTGTGTGCATCATGATCGAAAAAGTCCCGGAAGCTGCATCTGAATTTGTAAATTTATGGTCTGAACAAGAATTTGTCCTTTTTCACGATGGCGTAGTGGTGGAGTTGCTGCCTTTCAGCGCCAGAGACCTGGGTTCGATCCCCGACCACGGGTGCTGTCTGTACAGAGTTTGTTCCTTCACCCTCTGACCGCGCAGGTTTTCCCCGGGTGCGCCGGTTTCCTCCCACACTCCAAAGACATACAGGTTTGGAGGTTAATTGGCTTTGATAAAAATCGGAAATTGTCCTAGTGCGCAGGGTAGGGCTGGTGTGTGGGGATTGCTGGTCGGCGCGGATTCGGTGGGCCGAAGGGCCTGTTTCCGCACTGTTTCTCTAAACTAAACAAAACTGAACTAAAATAACGTGCCCAGTGATTGTCTCAGCCTGCTTCTGTTTTTTTTGGTGCAAACTTATAATTTCCAGGTATTTGCACAACTTCGGATTGCTCTATGTGGTGCAGTAGATACACAGTACAAATATACAGTATGAATTTATGCGTGCGCAATAGCACTTCCATTTCTGACTTACGTACCATCAGACCTACGCAAGGCTCCATGAGACGTAACCCGTTTGAAAGTCGGGGACCGCCTATACATGCGTCCGTGATGTATGCATTTGCAGTGCACTAATACGCCCGCTTAACCAGTTACCTGATGAATTATCCATACCTTAACATTTGCCCTTGATTGTCTAGTTTGTAAGCAACTGAGGAGGGTGACTATTATTACTTAAGTCAATAGCATATTAGTCTCAGTCTTAACAGACTGCAGAGATACAACATTAGCTGGGGAAATTCAGACTCAGCAAATATTCGTGCTTTAATCCAACCAACAAATGCAGCCCTATGGGTATATGTAGGACACAAGGAAGAGCGGTGATGCAGTAAATCAGGAAATCCCTCCCGTCTCCTCCTTTCCATTAACATCCGAATGTTGGCATCAAGTTACCACATTCCGATAAACCTAACATTTTTGGCAGGGATTCAACAACGCAACTGATCCGTGTAGTTCTTTCGACTGACAACGTAAGCTGACCCTTCCAACTGGCAAACCACCACATACGCCCACACAACTACCTCAATGTGCTGCTGGAGCAGTTTCAATGCGCCTAGACTCCATTCAAAGATATTATCATCTCTATCATCCCTCCCAGTTTTCTCTGCCTACCCTGTCAACTATAAAGAAGGTAGACACAAAAAGCTGGAGTAACTCAGAGGGACAGGCAGCATCTCTGGAGAGAAGGAATGGGTGACGTTTCGGGTCGAGACCCTTCTTCAGAATGAACAGACTTCAGACACGACCCGAAACGTCACCCATTTCTTCTCTCCAGAGATGCTGCCTGTCTGCTGAGTCACTCCAGCCTTTTGTGTCTATCTTCGATTCAAACCTTTCTCTGTCCTTTTCCCACCAAAGATGCTGCCTGGCCTGCTGAGTTCCTCCAGCACGCCTGGTTTTTTTTTTGCTCATGGTTCCTGCATCTGCATTCTCTTGTGTGTCTATCATCACGTTAGGCTGCACCACACAATTCAATCCCAATGAAAAATAGATTGGAGGTTTCCATCTGAATTGTATGGCCCAAATGTTTCCCTTCTAATCCTCCCCATGAGCTAGCCCACAAGGGTGCGATGGTACATATTGTATATCGGAAGACGACATCTCTCAGTTTCATTTATATGTGCGTGTAGGCAGGGATGGCGGATGAAGGCTGCAGTGGGCAGGTGCTATAGACAGGAAGGTAGACGCTCCTGCCCCCACGAGTCTCGGGCAGATGAGGCTCGTCAGCCTGGGAAGGCAGTCCATCTAGAAGAGGGAAATCTCTGATCTAAAACATCCACTGCCTTGTGACCATATCCAGTCATGGAAAAGGCTCCAGGAATAAACCTCAAGAAAAATCCGGAGTCGGAGTCCCTCAGGCAGTTCGTCGTTGTCCACAACCTCGTTCTGGCAGCTCCTGCAACAGACCTGGTGCCAAACTGTAATGGCTCTGCTGTTCCTTTGGAACGATCAGCGACATGGAGAGGGGGGACGTGCTGCATGGGCAACAGCCTGTCCTTCATATGACATCGCCCAGGCTTGCATCCGACCACACATCCACGCTGCTCCAGCCGAGGCTTGGAGCAGGCAGCCAACAACCAGGATGCATCACCCATGGTCAGCCATGACCAAGGGGGACCTTAGAACAGTAGTCCCAGCCAACTGCAGCTGTCAATGGGCGGCAGACCTTCACACTCCTTGTGGGGCCTGCTTCAGTACAAGTAGTTCTGCCACGACGCATGTTTCCATAGCACAGATTAGATACAACACGAGTGATGAACTGCGGAGATTATTTGTTTCATGTGAGTCGAATCGATATAACGAGAGTTCGATCGGGAACTTGAGAACTTCCTAAAGATCACCTTGGAAATACACAAGCCCCAAAAAAGCTGTCTTTCATTTAGTTTAGTTTGGAGATACAGCGTGGAAACAGGCCCACTGAGTCCCCACCAACCACCAATTCCCCATACACTGGCACTATCCTACACACTAGGGACCAGGGGCAATCTTTGCTGAAGCCAATGAAGCTACAATCCTGTATGTCTTTGGAGTGTGGGAGGCAACCAGAGCACCCGGGGAAAACTCACACGGTCACGGGGAGAACATACAAACTCCATACAGACAGTACCCGTAGTCTGGATCAAACCTGGGTCTCTGGCGCTGTAAGGCAACTAATCTACCGCTGCACCGCTGTGCTGACCCAAATCAGTACAGGGGACAAAACAATCAGTTTCCATGCAACCTCCCTGCAGCAATCAAGCACATTGCCCCTGAAGAACATAGCTGTCTCCTTAACCATGGGTGGCTGTTAACATTGATAAACAATCACTTCTATTGACACTTGTGCAATGATATTCTATTAAATCCTGCATCAAACTGCCTTGAGTATCTTCAGCTTGCAGTAACAAAATTAACTGTGTCGGAAGAAACTGCAGATGCGGGTTTGAACTGAAGATAGACACAAAATGCTGGAGTAACTCAGCGGGCCAGGCAGCATCTCGGGAGAGAAGGAGTGGGTGACATTTCAAGTCGAGACCCTTCTTCAGAGTCAGACTCAGACTCTGAACAAAATTATTTATTGCTGTTGAAAAGACCTGTATCTTTGAAAACCCTGTAAGAAAAATCACTTTGTGACGGTGAGTCTGGAACTCTCCGGCCCTTCACCCCTGTCCTCTGTTGACACAATTATCTTTTGAAAAAGCGATTTTCTGTCACACACGAGGTGGCCTTTGTCATGTCATTTGAGGGCTGGAGGTGGAACATACTGATCCCCAACAAGGCAGGTAAATGGCAAGGATGGTTTCAAACCCCAACCAGGCCTTGCTGGGGCAGGTATTTGAGGGGCGGCAGAAGCAGAAAGTTGGAGAGTGATGGGGAACTTGGGGGAACTGAAGGGTCAGAGGGGTGGGAGATCAGAGGACCTCGGCTGCACCAGGAAGGAACTGCAGATGCTTCAAATCGAGGATCGACACAAAAAGCCGGAGTAATTCAGCAGGATAGTCAGCATCTCTGGAGAGAAGGAATGGGTGGCGTTTCGGGTCACCTGTTCCTTCTCTCCAGAGATGATGCCTGTCCCGCTGAGTTACTCCAGCTTTTTTGTGTCTATTTTTGGAATGTGAAGAGGTTACTGAGTGGTAGGGTTGCCAACTGTCCCGTATTAGCCAGGACATCCCGTATTTTGGGCTAAATTGGTTTGACCCGTACGGGACTGCCTTTAGTCCCGTATTAGGCCCGGAGGGGCGCTGTAGGCCCGGACGCTGTAGACCTGGACAGTGTAGGTCCAGACAGTGTAGGTCCGTACAGTGTAGGTCCGGAGGCCCGGGCACCGCCTAACGGAGGTTGTGTAGCAACCCGCCTCCCGGCCCGGGCAGCCGCCATTAGTGGAGTGGGAGCACGTGGCCGCTGGCTGGGTGAGGTTACGTGGGGCGCGGGGCGGTGACGTCACCTTGTCCCTTATTAGTGAGATAGTTGGCACCCCTGCTGAGTGGCCACCTGAATGTTGCAAGTTGAGTTTGGGATTTGCCCTGTGCTGTGAAGATCAGGTTGTCCTGGGAATGTCCAACAAGGGTTGCTGCCCAGACAACACAATTCACGTTCCTTAGGAATGCTGCAAAAGGAACATTAATGGGGTCTGCCACCATCTGTTGCATTTTGATGTGATGATTGTGCTGGGTCTGCATCTAGAAATACCCAAATTGTAATTGACATGAAACTTAATGCAATTGAGTTTCCATCCAAAGATAGAAACAAAATGCTGGAGTAACTCAACGGGCCAGGCAGCATCTCGGGAGAGAAGGAATGGGTGGCGTTTCAAGTCGAGACCCTTCTTCAGAGTCAGACTCAGACTCTGAACAAAATTAATTTATTGCTGTTGAAAAGACCTGTATCTTTGAAAACCCTGTAAGAAAAATCACTTTGTGACGGTGAGTCTGGAACTCTCCGGCCCTTCACCCCTGTCCTCTGTTGACACAATTATCTTTTGAAAAAGCGATTTTCTGTCACACACGAGGTGGCCTTTGTCATGTCATGTGAGGGCTGGAGGTGGAACACACTGATCCCCAACAAGGCAGGTAAATGGCAAGGATGGTTACAAACCCCAACCGGGCCTTGCTGGGGCAAGTATTTGAGGGGCGGCAGAAGCAGAAGGTTGGAGAGTGATGGGGGTGCTTGGGGGAACTGCAGGGTCAGAGGGGTGGGAGATCAGAGGACCTCGGCTGCATCACGGGTTATAGAAGTGGAGCTTGGAATGTGAAGAGTGCAGGAAGGAACTGCAGATGCTTCAAATCGAGGATCGACACAAAAAGCTGGAGTAACTCAGCGGGACAGGCAGCATCTCTGGAGAGAAGGAATGGGTGGTGTTTCGGGTCCGAAGAAGGGTGTCGACCCGAAACATCACCTGTTCCTTCTCTCCAGAGATGATACCTGTCCCGCTGAGTTACTCCAGCTTTTTTGTGTCTATTTTTGGAATGTGAAGAGGTTACTGAGTGGTAGAGTTGGCAACTGTCCCGTATTAGCCAGGAAATCCCGTATTTTGGGCTAAATTGGTTTGTCCCGTACGGGACCGCCTTTTGTCCCGTATTAGGCCCGGAGGGGCGCTGTAGGCCCGGACACTGTAGGTCCGGACAGTGTACGTCCGGACAGTGTAGGTCCGGACAGTGTAGGTCCGGACAGTGTAGGTCCGGAGGCCCGGGCGCCGCCTAACGGAGGTTGTGTAGCAACCCGCCTCCCGGCCCGGGCAGCCGCCATTAGTGGAGTGGGAGCACGTGGCCGCTGGCTGGGTGAGGTTACGTGGGGCGTGGGGCGGTGACGTCACCTTGTCCCTTATTAGTGAGATAGTTGGCACCCCTGCTGAGTGGCCAGCTGAATGTTGCAAGTTGAGTTTGGGATTTGCCCTGTGCTGTGAAGATCAGGTTGTCCTGGGAATGTCCAACAAGGGTTGCTGCCCAGACAACACAATTCATGTTCCTTAGGAATGCTGCAAAAGGAACATTGATGGGGTCTGCCACCATCTGTTGCATTTTGATGTGGTGATTGTGCTGGGTCTGCATCTAGAAATACCCCAATTGTAACTGACATGAAACTTAATGCAATTGAGTTTCCATCCAAAGATAGACACAAAATGCTGGAGTAACTCAGGGGACAGGCAGCATCTCTGGAGAGAAACATAGAAACATAGAAAATAGGTGCAGGAGGAGGCCATTCAGCCCTTCGAGCCCGCACCGCCATTCATTGTGATCATGGCTGATCATCCACAATCAGTAACCTGTGCCCCATATCCTCATATCCCTTGATTCCACAAGCCCCCAGAGCTCTATCTAACTCATGGGTGAAGTCTCGGGTTGAGACCCTTCTTCAGACCACCTGCAATTTTTACCCCATATACATTTTCAGAGACAACATGGGCCGTGTGAACTTTACACAGTTTTTTTTCAGGCCCGTTAAAGGATAAGTTAGATCAGGAGATGGCAGAGATTGTGTCTTGATTTCAGCTCACTGGAGATAAGGAGGATTGTCTCAGCACATTTAATTAAAGCTCCAGAGATTTATTGGAATAGGCACTTTGTGCCTTTTTCTAATATGCTAAGTTCCCTGACAGTTCCTTGGAAATGATCGTTTGATTGACAATTTAATTAAAATCCACGATCGTCAAAAATCATGTTTTTTGCTGTTTGATGTTTTTAACCAACCTAATATAATATTAAAGGACACGGGATCATTTGTGCAATGGAACTAGTTGCAGTCGGACTATGAAAGGAGTGCTACATTCTGCCATAACGCTTCAGAAGATATTAATTGAATGCAAAAATCCTTCAGGATATATTAAGCAGAAAAATCTTTCCATAAATGCAATAGCTTTTATTATTTGTGAAGTCTCAAACTAAGAATGCATACATCAAAAGAAATATTTTCATTTTATATTGCATCTTATCAATTTTCAAGTAAGTCACGTTCAAAGTGAGCTTTGGCAAACAGACGTAAGTTCTGATTCGAGTCCCAGGTTACCCTTTATCTGGCCTGAAGATTTCCGACACAGTATGATTTATTAAATATCTCGTCGTAATTTGGGGGATAGAATATTCACGGCGCAAGGACTGGCCTCCTGCTGAATCTTCAGAGGGACTCAACACATACATTCCGCTCCTCCAGGATTTCGGAAACGGATCAGGGGAGGGGTAGGGGAGGGGGAGGGGGGAAACCCATATAAATTTACAATCCCGCTTTTAATTAAGAGCGCGTTCATGTTTGGTTGGCCAGGAGGGACTGCTGCTTGCCTGTTACTTTTCATCCAGCCCATAAACCGTGCCAGAGAATGGCTGAGGGTTGAATGATCCTTTCATTCCCCTTTCTCTCTTCCCAGCGCACTGGACCCCGCTGGTGACTGAAGCTGTGAAACACACTGACCCCGAGCAAACTAGACACAAGGAACCCGCGGAAACATAGAATATAGGTGCAGGAGTAAGCCATTCGGCCCTTCGAACCAGAACTGACATTCAACATGATCATGGCTGATCATCTGAAATCAGTACCCCGTTCCTGCCTTTTCCCCGTATCCCTTGATTCCATTAGCCCTAAAAGCTATATCTAACTCTCTCTTGAAAACGTCCAGTGAATTGGCCTCCACCGCCATCTGTGACAGAGAATTCCACAGATCCACAACTCTCTGGGTGAAAAAGTTTTTCCTCATCTCAGTCCTAAATGGCCTACCCCTTATTCTTAAACTGTGACCCCTGGTTCTTTCTGCAAGTCAACTTACAAATCAAGGCACAAAGTGCTGAAGTAACTCAGCAGGTCAGGCATAATCTCTGGAGGACATGGAAAGGTGGGCTTTGGGTCAGGACCCGTCTTCAGACGCTTTGGGTCCTGACTCTTCTTCAGACACTAAAGAACCAAAGTGTCGCCCTTCCATGTTCTCCAGAACTTTGTGTCCTTTTTTTAAAAACCTGAGAATAACTAGTCGGGTTGCAGTGATGTGCAGGGAGGAAATGCAGATGCTGGCTTACACCGAAGATAGACACTAAATGCTGGAGTAACTCAGCGTCTCAGCAGGCAGCGTCTCTGGAGGGAAGGAATGGGTGACGTTTCGGGTCGAGACCCTTCTTCCTCCTTATGGTCATGTCTGGGTGTGGGAGGACTGCTGGGGTATCGAGGGTTTAATTTTCTTGTAATTGCCATTTTGATAATGCATAAAGACGGGGCGAGTTATTGAGACCATCTCTGCATGGAGAGATGAGAGAGATGTGCTGTCTTCATTTGACCTTTCTCAGCTCTTTCTGTCCTTTTTCTCCTACCTCTCCTCCCTCTTTTTATCCTGCAACCCTGTCCCCAATCACCATTGCAGTAGAGATTAAGGAAATTAAAGAGCTCCCTTGGCCCCCGCCTGTGGGACAGCTAGACGATGACTCAGTGAGCGATGAAGGTGATTGTTTGCTTTGCTTTTCCCATCCCCCCCCACTCTGCACCAGCTTGCTTGCATGGAATTGCCTCACAAACCCGCCATCCTCTGCCCTTCCCATACCTGAACCCTCCCACCGTGAATTGCCTGTTCCCAGAAATTAGATATATATTGCGGTCTTATATTATACCCGTTATTTAAGTATTAACTTACGGTGTGACGCTTGGCAGGCCCGTGGGCAGAGTTTTCCCTCGGTTGGCACGAAGGAAAGAAACCCCCACCTGTTTCCTTTACATGACGCATGACATTCAAGAAAGAGGCCATTTGACCCATCAATCGGAGTCTGTACGTTCCCCCTATGACCGCATGGGTTTTCTCAGGATGCTCAGGTTTCCTCCCACACTCCAAAGACATACAGGTTTGTAGGTTAACACAAAATGGTGGAGTATCTCATCGGGACAGGTAGCATCTCCGGATGGAAGCTATGGGTGACATTTCGGGTCGAGACCCTTCTTCAAACTAGGTCAATTGGCTTTCTGTAAATTGTAAATTGTCCCTCGTGTGCAGGATAATGCTGGTATTAGTGCTGGTCAGCATGGACTCGGAGGGGCCGAAGGGCCTGTTTCCACGCTGTATCTCTAAAGTCTCTGAATTGTTACATCCAAATTGCTCACGAATTAAAATAGTTTCTCCAATTTATTAAAACCAAAATAACATATCTTAATTGAAGGCATTGGAAATGAATTTCAGAAGCAGGGTGTGCTGTGCAAGTCATTGTTTATTCCATGCGATCATGGCTGAATTTCTTCTCCAGATAACTTATGGTGAACTTAATTTGATGAGGTGGAAAATCCAGCAGAGTTTGGCTATTGCGGCTTTACCAATTTCCCCATTTTAATTGAAGATGTTACATTTCCAGCCTCCCGTCTATTTTCATCCCCCCCCCCCCCCCCCCCCCCATTGTTCTTCCAAAACTGAGCCTTGGATCCGAGAGGACATAATCGGCTTGGAAGCAGAGCCAGAGCTTCCAGCAGCCACCTGCTGAGAGGACCCAGAGTCCCGCTACAAGACATCCTTCTCCTTGGAATGTGCTGCCTGTTCCAAGTTATAAGTTTCTTTGTTTCCCGGTGGATGCTACTCAGAGGCCTCTAGCCTGTGTCGGCTCTGTCTTAGCATAAACATGCATCAGTAAGCTGATAACGCTCCCTGTGGGAAGACCTTGCCGCTTGACCTGACTTGGCTGCACCTCGTGTGCTGGTTGACAGCACGGAGCGTTGATGTCTTGAACAGTGGGGCATCGAGAAAAGCACCTCACAACAGTGCACTTCACAACTAGCACTCCGCAATGGGACATGTTGTTCATCCGTTTTATCTGACTGCAATGCAATCACTCAAAGAGTCGCTCAGAAATATACAGTGTCCCTTGTCTTTATGTCTGTGCTCCCATGGACTCTCAAGCCTCCACAAAGCTGGGACAGTATAATGCTTGTGCATCCTGTGCCTCAACCAACATGCTCATGTATCTCCATCACATTCTCTATATTCAACTAAAAGCTCGGAATTTCCAACTGAGCCTTTTCTAAAATAAAGTTCTGAAATAGAGAAAAATATAGCAAAATAAATCAGCCCCATGCCAAATAAATCAGCCCCTTGCCAAATAAATCAGCCCCTTGCCAAATAAATCAGCCCCTTGCTGAAAACAGTAGCAGCCACAATGATACATGGCCTTGTTCTTCATGCACTTAACTGCGTGGTGCTTGTTGTTATAAGCTTCTGAGCCCATCAGTGTAACGTTAGCCCTGTGGAAGGGATGTCTCTTTCCTGTGTAGGAAAGAACTGCAGAAGCTGGTTTACACCGTAGTCACAAAATGCTGGAGTAACTCAGCGGGTCAGGCAGCATCTTTGGAGAAAAGGAAATGTCACCTGCCTGACCCGCTGAGTTATTCCAGCATTTTATGTCTCTTTCCTGTCTTTGTCTCAGTCTAATGTCCCCATGTTTACTGCCATTATTGGTGTTAGCGACTATTGTGAGGGAAAGATAGATCAGCCATGATTGAATGGCGGAATAGACTCCATGGACCGAATTAGGTGTGAGGCTCCACATAATCAATTAAACTGCCAGCACCCTCCAATGTGTTTACATGTGAGAGGAAAAGTCCTGAAAAACAACAGAAACACAAAATCACATTACAAAACTGCCTCACATTGAAGGAAAGCGGAGGCTTTAGTGAAGGTCCAGCTGAGATTTACAAGAATGGTTCCTGGGATGAGTGACGATATTTACAAAGATGTATTGGAGGGCTTGGGACTGTTTTCTTTGGGAAAGAGAAGGCTGGGGAACGAACTGACATAAATATATAAAATGATGAGCCCTCTATACAGAGTGAATCGCAAATGACTTCTCCAGTTGGCATTTATTCACAAAATGCTGGAGTAACTCAGCAGGTCAGGCAGCATCTCAGGAGAGAAGGAATGGGTGACGGTTCGGGTCGAGACCCAAAACGTCACCCATTCCTTCTCTCCCGAGATGCTGCCTGACCTGCCGAGTTACTCCAGCATTTTGTGAATAAATGCCTTTGATTTGTACCAGCATCTGCAGTTATTTTCCTACATCTCCAGTTGGCAGAGGAGTTGAGCATTGGAGGCCGTAGGTGCGAATGGTAGGGGTAGGGAATTAAGAGTGGCATTGTCAAAAATCTCCCATTTGCATGTGCGTGCTTGGAATCTGGAATGTACTGCCTTCAGGTGCGTTAGAACCAGGATCCATGAAGGAACTGAATAAATACATGAGGAGGAAAAATTGGCAAGACTACGGTGAAAGGGAAAGAAGTCGAACTAGTGCTCTTGTAAAGTGCCGGCTTAATGTGATGGGAAGAACTGTGACCATTTTGCGATGGTCCGTCTGTGACCATTTTACGATTCACCCCTGAATAAAATGGTTGAAATTAATTCACAGGGAAAGCAACAAAGTTGAAGTGTGGTACGGGTTGGCTTTGGCGTTTGTGTGTTAGTTGGTTTGAATCAATTGAACATAGGACAACACAGCACAGGAGCAGGTCCATCAGCTCGCAATGTCTGTGATGAACATGATGCCAAGATAAACTAATTTCCTTTCCTTGCACATGACCCATGTCGTCGTCCCCCCTCCCCAATTCCCTGTATATCCAAGTGCCTATCTGAAAGCCTCTTTAAAACACCATCTGCTTCCACCACCACCCCTGGCAATGTATTCCAGGCATCACTATTCCCTGTGTAAGAAAACTTGCCCCTCACATCTCCATTAAACTTCCCCCCTCTGAACCTTAAAGTTATATCCCCCCAAGTCGTTGACACTCCCATTCTGGGGAAAAAGTTTTGCTGGTTTACTTCATCTGTCCGTCTCATAATTTTATATCCTTTCACCAGGTCTCCCCTCAGTCGCTCCAGAGAAAACAATTCAAGTTTGTTCAACCTCTCCCTATGCTTAATACTCCCTGATCCATTCTAGTAAATCTCCTCTTCACCCTCTCCAAAACTTCCACGGCCTACCTATAATGGGGTGACCAGAACTGCACCTAATACTCTAAACGTGTCCTACCCAACATTTTATAAAGCCGCAATGCAATTTCCCGATGCCAAATGCCCCAACTGATGACTTCCTGACTCTTATACATCTTGACTCTTATACTCAATGCCCCAACCTTCTTAACCATCCCATCTGTATGTGTGGCCATTTTCAGGGAGCTCCTGACTTGGTCCCAAGAACATCACTGATTTTAAGGGTCTTATCATTAGCTGCATACTTCCACCTTATCTTTGACCTCCCAAAGTCCAACATCTCACGCTTGCTCGGATTAATTGCCATCTACTATTTCAATGATGATATCAACGACTGATCTATCTCCCGTTGTAATCTTTAATAATCTTCCTCGCTGTGTGAAGCTCTGCCAATATCTATAACTTGCTGTGAACAGATGTAGGATATTCCAAGTCCTTTGCAGGGTGAGAAAGTGATAACATTATTAAACCAGGGCTGGGCATGTTTGAAATGGGGACAGAATGTGTAGGCACAATGAGAGGGACTGAGGAGACTTTTAAAAGCAGGAATGAAGAGAGGTTTAGGAAGATAATTATGCATATTTGGGGGCATATGAGACAACTCGCCCCCAAACTGAGATACCACCCAACTCTCAACTCCAGTCCCACTGTAGACAAAGGACCCCTTTGCAGTTGGTTATTAAGTCATACAGCTCAGAAATGGGCTCTTCAGCCCACCACATCCTATCCCACCTTTACACCCATCAACACTAATCCCATTTACCTGCCTCAGGACCATATCCTTCTATCCCTTGCCTCGAGTGGTGTCTAAATGCCTCTTAAATCTTGTCATTATATCTGAATCGACCACCTGACAGTGCATTTCAGATATCAACCACTCTCTATTTTAAGAAATCCCTCAAATTCCCTTTCATGTTCCTCCCTTTCACCTGAAACAGATGCCCTCTTGTATTTGATACATCTACTATGGGAAAAAGGGTTATGTCTACCCTTTCGATGCCTCATATACTTCTGGCAGGTTAGCCCCTCAATCTCCTTCACTCCAAGAAAATAAGCCTGGTCTATCCAATCTCTCCCCATGACTGACGCAAGTTCGTAAGTTCATAAATCATGGGAGCACAGGTAGACCATTCAGCCCATCAAGTTTAGTCCGCCTTTCAATCATGTCTGATCTATCTTTCACTCTCAACCTCATTCTCTTGCCTTCTCCCCATAAACCCTTGAAGTCCTCTTTCTCAGGCAGCATCCTGGAGAAACCTCCTCTGCACTCTCACCCTCGCGACCGACCACGTCCTTCCCAGAGTGTGGCGGCCAGAACTGCATGCAGCACTCCAAGTGCAGCTTCCACACTTTACTCCATTCAGCAGAACAGGAGCTTTTGAATTTTACCTGTCCTACAAAAGTCTTTGCCTGTCAGGAAGAGAAGCAAGACACAAAAGGCTGGAGTAACTCAGCGAGCATCATAGGCCGCATCTCTGGATAGAAGGAATGGGCGAGGTCTCGGGTCAAGACCCTTCTTCAGACTGACCTGATAGGAAGCTACTCAGCATCGACTGTGTGTGACCGCACAGCGGTGCTGAACTATGAGTTCACCGCGCCAAACTGGAAGGCGAGAGGACCGATGACACTGGCTGCTAAATGCATTTAACGAGCTCCAGTTAGCTGCTCAAGATCGACACTTTACCCTAAGTTCTGCTTAAGCAGTCCTCTTCCCAGCTTCTGGCCTTCAGTCCTGACCGAGCAGCCACAGGAAGCCATTTCAACGGCAATTAAAATTAAAGACATGGTAACTGGAACCCTGTGAAATTGACTTCAATCTATAAAAAACCTGTCCGCTATGTTTAAACCTCAGAGTAAAAAAACCCAGAAAGTTCTGGAAACTCTCACTGCTGGATGGGTGTGAACAATTCATTAAAGGGACTGTAATGTCATGGTGCAAATTATGAATTCATAATCGTCAAGGTTAGATTCTTCTACGAATCAAGTACTATTAATTTCTCGCCCGATTAATGTAATAAGTTCCTGAGTTCCTCTATGAGGATATCCTTAGTTGTGAAATTTCAGCCGACTGACGGCTTCATTAATCTCCATCCAATTTTGACCCACTGAATGTGCTGGAATATAATACCTACTCACTTCTCAGATATATCTCTCTGCCAGGAACATCATTAGGCACTGAGGGGACGTCAGCTTCCAAAGAACAAACAAGAAGGCCCCATTGAAAACAGATGTTTTATCTTTAGCTTAGTTTAGTTTAGAAACGCAGTGTGGAAACAGGCCCTTCAGACCAGCGATCCCCGCACATTAACACTATCCTACACACGTATGCCAAGCCAATTAACCTACAAACTTGTACGTCTTTGGAGTGTGGGAGGAAACCAAAGATCTCGGAGAAAACCCGCGCAGGTCACGGGGAGAACGTACAAACTCCGTACAGACAAGCACCGGTAGTCAGTATCGATCCCAGATCTCTGGCTCTGTGCGGCAGCAACTCTACCGCTGCGCCACCGTGCTGCCCATTTAGTGTTTGGAGATACAGCATGGAAGCAGACCCTTCGGCCCAGTGTGTCCATGTTGACCATCGATCACCCGTTTACATTAGTTCTTAGTTATCTCACTTTCGCATCCATTCTGTACACACTATAGTCAATTTTACATAGGCCAACTTACCTACGAACCTGCACATCTTTAGGATGTGGGAGGAAGACGGAGCACCCAGAGGAAGCCCATGCAGTCACCCGGCAAACTCCACACAGACAATACCCGAGGTCAGGATCGAACCAGGGTGTCTAACGCTATGAGGCAGTGGCTGTACCCGCTGTGCCAATGTGCTGCCCCTAGAGGGGAGGCGCAGTGGTGCAATGAATGCAGTGAGAGGTTCCCAGACACCACTTCCTTCAGGGGCAAAACAGGGGCTGCACTGAGTGGAGAATCACAAAGCTGCACTTACCCCAAGCAGCGAGTAGAGCAGATGCCTCACAGCTCCGATGACCTGTGTTTAATTCTGACCTCCGAACAGCCTGTGTGAGCACATTCCTTCTATGACCATTTGGGTTTCCTGCAGATGCTCCGGTTTCCTCCCACATCTCAACGACATGCAAGTTGGTTAGTCCTTGTCCATTGCAAATTGCCCCAAGATGAGTGCTGGAATCTGGGAAGAGTCAATAGGATAATGGGAAGAATAAAATGGGATTCGTATAAATGGGTGCAGACGTGGAGCATGCTGCATGACTCTACAACTCTACACCCCCATTCATGCATCCCTACATTCACCATCCCCCTCACTCGCACATCCCGCCTCACTCATGCACTCCTTATCCCTGCACAACCCCATTGCCCAAGCGCGTACAGTCTCACAAGACCACCATCCCCACACTCCATCTCCCCGCATACAACTCCAATCCCAGGCATTGCCCCATCCCACACGCCACCATCATCCCACTGAAGCTAGCTCGAGGATCTCCACTAGTATAAACATATAGGGTGGCAGAGTCATAATCATAGAGTGATACAGTGTGGAAACAGGCCCTTCGGCCCAACTCGCCCACACTGGCCAACATGTCCCACCTGCCTGCGCTTGGTCCATATCCCTCCAAACCTGTCCTATCCATGTACCTGTCTAATTGTTTCTTAAATGTTGGGATAGTCCCAGCCTCAACCACCTCATCTGGCTGCTTGTTCCGTATGCCCTTTGTGTGAAAAAGTTACCCCTCAGATTCCTATTAAATCTTTCCCCCTTCACCTCGAACCTATGCCCTCTGGTCCTCGATTCCCCTACTCTGGGCAAGAGACTGTGCATCTACCTGATCTATTCCTCTCATGATTTTGTACACCTCTGCAAGACCCTCCCTCATCCTCCTGCATTCCATGGAATAGAGACCCAGCCTACTCAACCTCTCCCTAGCTCACACCCTCTAGTCCTGGCAACATCCTCGTAAATCGTTTCTGTACCCTTTAAAGCTTGACAATATCTTTCCTATAACATGGTGCCCAAAATTGAACACAATATTCTAAATGCGGTCTCACCAACGTCTTATACAACTGCAACATGACCTCCCATGGTGTAGCATGTCATAACTCAACCCCAACTGATTTATTAGAATGTACACCAAATCCAACCTGATCCCAAAACCTCTGAATATATTGGTGACCATCGGACTCAGCTCCGCTGGTACCCCTCCATATTACCCAGTGTGCATGCATTATTCCTGCAAGTAACGTTCAAGACAGATTTAGGTGGGCTATCAACAATGAGGAGGGCAATATTGCTTCAAGTTGCAAGATGCCAGTATAGAGTAGATTCAGAGTTTAGTTTAGAGGTTAGGGATACAGTGCTGGAACAGGACCTCCGAGCCACCGAGTCCATGCCGACCAGCAATCACCCCGCACATTTACAAACACACGCAAGGGACAACTTATACAACTTACCAAAGCCAATTAACCTACTAACCTGTATGTCTTTGGAGTGTGGGAGGAAACCAGTGCACCCGGAGAAAACCCACGCCATCACGGGAAGAACGTACAAACTCCGTACAGTCAGCACCTATAGTCAGGATCGAACCCGGGTCTGAATCAGAATCGAAGTGAGAATGGAGGGTTCCCGTAGTGTGGGGGGCAACCAGACAAACCAAGATTATTCTTCTGAAAGCAGGAGGAGAAAACAGCACATGTTCAAAACCATGAAGGGGTTCAATAGAGTAATTGTTTCTTTGCTTGAAAGATGGATGGAAGGAGTTTCAACTGTGGCTTGCCATAGGGAATTGGATATTTGAAAAGGACACATTTCCAGGATAATGGGTTAAAAACAGGTGTGTAGGGTTGATTGATGGATCTTTCGAGAGTTAGTAAAGGCACAATGGGTTAAATGGCCGCCTCTTCGACCGTTTGACTAACGTGTACCTCTGTCTTTTTACAGTCCAGTTTGATGGTTGCGATTGGGACCGGTCATCTCCTTCTGCCAAAGATCGACTGAGGCAACAGAAACAGCTCAGCCCCCTGGCCGGAGGGTCAAAATACAGCAAGACACAGACTCCAGAGCACTGCTCCACCCTACCCGAGAGAGTGGACCCTACTCTACCGCTGGAGAAACAAGCGTAAGTGTAAAACCATCCAAGCCACTGGCAGACCTCCCAACCTTTCCCAATTTGGCGGAAAGTTTCCACTTTCTTATTTCATTTCCGCCATTCCTATTTCGCCTCACATTTTTCCGCAAAACACATGCTCGCCACTCACCCTGCCCCTCGTCGCCGCTCGCCTCGCCTCGCCGCTGGCCCGGCCTCGCCATCCCTCGCCTCTGGCCTTGCCTCGCCGCTGGCCTGGTCTCGCCTTGCCAATCGCCGCTGGCCTCGCCTCACTGCGTAGCATGAGGCCGGTTGATGTTGAGGTGATGTGGGGGAGGGGGGAGTGGGGGTGTGGAGTGGGGGTGGGAGGGGTGGGGGAGGAGGGGAGGGGAGTGGAGGGGGAATGGAGGTGGGTGGAAAGGGAGGGAGGGGAGTGAGGGGTGGGGGGGAGTGGGGGTAGAGTGGGGGTGGGGGGAGGGTCGTGTGGGTGGGGGAGAGGGTAGTGGGGGGGAGTAG
Organism: Rhinoraja longicauda; assembly: GCF_053455715.1. Lineage (NCBI taxonomy): Eukaryota > Metazoa > Chordata > Chondrichthyes > Rajiformes > Arhynchobatidae > Rhinoraja > Rhinoraja longicauda. The sequence continues at coordinate 11,779,958 of NC_135980.1, read as the reverse complement.
GTGGGGGGGACATGGACCATTGTGATTTGCTGTTGAAGACCACTGGAGCAAGTAGGTCTTCAATGAAATTAGGTATGTGGAGTTTTAAATGAAACTCTTCCTTCATAACTTCGTCATACATTTTATGACCATTGTTCTTTTATTCAATACCAAGAGAATTAGGATGTGTAAGGAAAAGGCAAAATAGAAAAAACAAAGCAAAACATTTTTTTCTTTGTGTTGTAAAAAGTATTGCTGTTCAATAACCTTTCTATAACTAGCAGAATATACTCATGATAGACCTGACATTGTACATGTAGTCTAAGAACGACAGACTGTTGGAAATAATAGTCGTTCTTCACACATGAATGTAGCACATATTACTCATGCATACATTTTTTTGCGTGCATACTTTTTTGTTGCTGAAAAGTTGCATTACGCGCCATATTATGAATTTTGGACATCGAAATTCTGAATTTGTAAAATCAAATGTTGGGAGGTCTGCACTGGGGTCCAGTCAATTAGCGGAGAGCAGCATTTGCACACAGAAGGAAGTCACCAATAGATCCTGTCAGGAATTTAGGAAAATTCACAGAGGGGTTCGGCAGCGAGTCTGAGTTAAATCGTGGTGATAGAGTCAGAGAGCAGGAGGAATCACAGAGGGGTTCGGCAGCGAGTCTGAGTTAAAACGTGGTTGCAGCGTCGGAGAAAGACACAAAATGCTGGAGTATCTCAGCAGGATAGGCAGCATCCCTGGATAGAAGGAATGGGTGACCTTTCAGGTTGAGACCCTTCATCAGACTGGTAGAGCCAGAGGGCAGGAGGAATCACAGAGGGGTTATTGCTCGCAAGTCTGGGTTAAAACGTGGTCGTAGAGTCGGATAGCAGGAGGAATAAGAGAGATTTTTATTCAGACAGCAATGAGAATATATCAAGACATCAGGAACGACAGATGCTGTTTTACAAGAAAAGACACAAAGTGCTGGAGTAACTCAGTGGATCAGGCAGCATCTTTGGAAAACATGGATAAGTGACATTTTGTGTCGGGAAAGAGTTTGAAGAAGGGTCCCGACCCGAAACATCACCTATGCATTTTCTCCAGAGATGCTGCCAGACCTGCTGAGTTACTCCAGGACTATGTGTCTTGTTTTTATGAGAATATGTAGTTTGCTATCCCAGAATGTAGTTGATGCATCCAACATTTTAGGAGAAGTCAGATAATTAGAAGCCTGGCAAAGGAACAGAAGATAATATAAATGGTCCGAAGAAGGGTCTCGACACGAAACGTCACCCGTTCCTTCTCTCCAGAGATGCTGGCCTGTCCCGCTGAGTTACTCCAGCATTTTGTGTCTACCAGAAGATAATATTGACTGGGTGAGATCAAATTGGATGGGTAAAACCTCTTGTGGGGCGTAAATAAAAACACAGACCAGTTGGACTTAATTCTATGCTGTGAATTCTGCGAGAAGAACTAGCTGCTTCAATTTATTGGTTCCTTCACTTTAGGAAAACTCTGTTTAAGAAACTGGTACATGGACAGGACAGATTTGGAGGGATATGGGCCAAACGCAGGCAGGTGGGACTAATGAAGCTGGGACATGTTGGGCGGTGTTGGAAACTTGGGCCGAAGGGCCTGTTTCCACACTGTATCACTGTATGACTGTGGCCTGGAAATTCAAAGGAGCATTAAAATGGCACTGTGTGGTTGTCACTTGGTAGGCAATGGCATTCCGTCATTCAAAGTCCAGGATGGTACATGTAGCGAAATAAGTGAAACAACGGGACAGTGGTGTAGGGAGTCAAATGCTTCCAATTCTCGGGCGTGCATATCTCCGAAGATCTGTCCTGGACCCAGCACATTGATGCAATCATTAAGAAAGCCCACCGTCGCCTCTACTTCCTGAGAAGATTGAGGAGATTCGGTATGTCAACAAATACTCTCTCGAATTTCTACAGAAGTACAGTAGAGGACATACTGACTAGTTGCGTCATGGCCTGGTTTGGCAACTCGAACGCCCGGGAGCAAAGAAGATTGCCGAAAGTGTGAACACTGTCAAGTCCATCAGGGGTGCCGACCTGCCCACCATCGAAGGGATCTACAAGAGTCGCTGCCTCAAAATGGCAGCCAGCATCATCAGAGACCAACACCACCCTGACCACATTCACATTTCACTCCTACCATGCGAGAGAGTTGTGGAGGACGATGTGGGAGATGCAGGGCACATCAGTGAGGGAAAGAGCTGGAAGTAGCTCTCAACTACAGAGAAAGTTGGGGCAACCTGTTGGGTGCCCACTTGTGGGGGTCACTAGTCAGGCAGAGAGTTGGGGAGCCATTGGTTAGGGAAGGGATGAGGATTTTCATTAGGTTGGGAACTGAGCTGTGAGGATAAGACAGTTTGAGAGTTGGAAGTGTTTGGTCAGGGAGAGTTGGGCAAGACAATCCATATACTAAAACTCTCGTTTGTTTGTTTGTTCCTGAACTACAGCCAAAACGGTACACGATAGCGCAACAATTTTGGCCCACCTTACTCACCGTCGTCCCTTTGGTGCTAATCGAAGATGTTTCATTGAAATCAGTGTTATACTTTTAAAGTTATTCACATTTTAAAGTTTAAATCTATCTCCTAGGGAGGGAGGGGGAGAGGAGGGAGGATAAGGGGGATGGAGTGGGGGCAGGGGAAGGGGGAGAGGGAGGGGAGGGGAGGGGGGAGGGAGGGAGGGAGAGGAGGGTGGGACGGGAGGTGGGGGGAGAGGAGAGGGGGGGGGGGGAGAGGGTGCTGCACCAATGCAGGAGAGGTTTGGGCCCAACTTGGTTTAGTTGAAGATAAAAGTTAATGTGTTGGAAGGGAGTTGGTGAGAGCCAGTTAGAAGAGTCAATCAGGCATATAGTTGGGGAGGGCAATGAGGAAAGATGGGAACAGTTTTCTTAGTTTCTGTTTCTGCTTTCTACTGCACAACCGCCAACAGCTGGGCTATCTCGTGCAGGTTTCGCTCACGTGGGTACTGGTTGCAAAAAGGTTATTTAGATTTTTATGTGGGCAAGTTTGGTGAGATGATCCATGTCCAAGTTGTCAAGCTGTGACTTGCAGAGTGACAAGGTTGGTGCACATCTAGTGGTGTCGGGAAGGATGTTCCACGCTGGGATAGTCCATGGATATGGTGACTGTAGGTGGCTATTTTTGTTTGCTCTAATTCTAGTATAAAAGAAGTGACCTGAGGACTGTCTTGTAACTTTCTGTGTATTGGATTGAATAAAGTCAGATATGTTACTGGGGATGATGCCATGAGTCTCTTTGTAGACAGTACAAGCAGTACATAATCACAGAGCACTTAGAAAGTGATCTTCAAAGTTGCAAGAGGTTAGTTTGGAAAGACAATAGACAATAGACAATAGGTGCAGGAGTAGGCCATTCGGCCATTCGGGCTAGCCCCACCATTCAATGTGATCATGGCTGATCATTCTCAATCAGTACCCCGTTCCTGCCTTCTCCCCATACCCCCTGACTTCGCTATCCTTAAGAGCTCTATCTAGCTCTCTTTTGAATGCATTCAGAGAATTGGCCTCCACTGCCTTCTGAGGCAGGAAATTTCACAGATTTACAACTCTGACTGAAAAAGTTTTTCCTCATCTCCGTTCTAAATGGCCTACCCCTTATTCTTAAACTGTGGCCCCTGGTTCTGGACTCCCCCAACATTGGGAACATGTTTCCTGCCTCTAACGTGTCCAACCCCTTAATAATCTTATATGTTTCGATAAGATCCCCTCTCATCCTTCTAAATTCCAGTGTATGTATACAAGCCTAGTCGCTCCAGTCTTTCAACGTATGACTTTTTTGTGTCAGTCAGTGAGGGTAGTGGCTTGGATGGTGAGCGTCTTCTGGCGAAAGAGTTGTCCGCAAGTCAGTCTGGGAAATTGTTGGGGCGCAGTCAAGTGGTTAGTAGATGCCAATTGGGCCATTCAGGCGTCTGTGTCTGATGATATTGGCAAGAACATTGGGCGACGATGTTAAGGATTGTACAGAACCAAATACAGCTTTAGGAGGAATGTAGCAGAAGGATGATGGCTCAGGCTCAGGCTCAGGGTCAGGGTCAGGGTGATTACGAATCGCTCTGCAGACCCAAGCCTCTAATGCGGACCCATTTCACAGTCCAAGGCACTCGCAGTTCACAGCTTTGTTTGTGCAGTATAGTCTGATACAAATATCAGGAGGGTAATGTTGCACAAAGCTCGAAATCAAAGCATATGCCTGGCAGATTTTGCTCATCATTTGCATGGGAGATTTGGAGAAAAGGTCTGGACATGTATGAGCTATCAAAGTATTTCTTTTTAAAAGTTAATTTTTTCAGTGCACAAATGCCTTGGACTGCGTGATGGAATTTCTAGTCTGCCGCTATTAATGGGAAGATGGCTCCTACAGCAATGAAAATGTCAAAGCAAATCCTTGCTGCATTCTACTTTAATCTTGCTTGCCTGTGGAGACGATGATAATCCCCTTTTAGTATTAGTGATCACATAGCAACATTTCTCTGAACTGTTTGAAAGCTTAGGAGAGCAACCTCCTGCTAGGTGTGTGTACAAACATGCAAACACACTACATTATCCCTCCACACTGCACAGCAAAGCTAATACCTTTCTAGTCTGCATAGTTAACACAAGATACCAGCACCTGCAGTTTAGGTTAGTTTAGTTTAGTTTAGAAAGATAGAGCGTGGAAACAGGCCCTCTGGCCCACCGAGTCCGCGCCAACCAGCGATCCCCGTACACTAACACTATCCTACACACACTGGGGACAATTTACAATTTTACCAAGCCAATTAGCCTGCAAACCTGTACGTCTTTGGAGTGTTGGAGGGAACCGGAGCACGCAGAGAAATCCCACGCAGGTCGTGGGGAGAACGTACAAACTCCATACAGTCAGCACCCGTGGACAGGATCGAACCCGGGTTTCTGGCGCTGTAAGGCAGCAACCTTACTGCTGCGCCACCGTGATGTCCATGCCTTGCGTATCTCTAGTTCTACACGTTGCAGGGATATTGCCAATCCTGATGATCTTTTCTCTAATATTAGCTTCAATTTGTTACTTGTGTCCCTTTTGGTGATTATTCCAGACCAAAAAAACAGTAATTAGTGACAGTTGCATCACAGTGTCCTTGACACAAGTTCGATCCTGACCTCCAGTGCTGTCCATGTGGAGTTATAACATTCCCCTCATGTCTCTATGAGTCTTCCCCCAGTGTTCCAGTTTAATCCTACAGGCCAAAGACATGGGGTTGGTAAATTAACTGGCCACTGTAATTTGCTCCTCGTGTATGTAGGTGGGTGGGTGGTGGAACGTGGGCCAGGGGGTGTGGAGGGGTCGTTTATGACAATGCGCGGAGAATAGGTTACAGAGAAAATCTGTGGAGGGGTGGGAGTGCTCTGCAAACCAGCACAGATTTGGTGGGCTGGAGGGCTTCCTTCAGTGCCATCGCGAACAAGGAAATTATAGGGCACCAACGATTATGAAGTGCGATTAAAAAGAATGGGACTGCACTACAAAGCCACATTGGAAGTGAGCGAATTGGCCTGGAGCACGGGAAAAGACTATTTTTACAGTCTATGCTGTAAATTACACTTGAACATTGAGTGAAACATTACAAGCCATTAACTCCCACATCTAAGTTCTCAGGCCAATAAATTCTCGTTCCTTCAGAATTTATTTTTTTCCCCAGGGTGCAGGTGATACTGACAGGTTGCATTTGTTGCATATCCATAACTTAACCTGAAAGCATTAACTACCAATTAAACGAAGTGGGCATCCCCATCAGACAGCGATGGCTGATTAATTTTTTTCTGTAAGATGTCCTTGAAGCAATGGAGCCTCATGACGATCGTATTTATTGACAGCACAAAGATGCTAATGTTCATTTGGAATACTGGATGTCACTGGCAAGGGCACCATTATCGCCCATCTGTAATTGTTCATAGGTTCTTGTGCATAGTTGTCGGAGCAGAATTAGGCCGTTCGGCCCATCAAGTCTACTCCACCATTCAATCTATCTTTCCCTCTCAAACCCCATTCTCCTGCCATCCCCCCATAACCCCTGCAACAGTACTAATCAAGAATCTATCAATCTCTACCGTAAAAATATCCATTGATTTGGCCCCCACAGCCATCTGTGACAATGAGTTCCACAGATTCACCGCCCTCTGATTAAATAAATTTCCCGTCGTCTCTTCACTAAAGGTACTTCCTCTATGGCCTCTGGTCCTGGACTCCCCCACAAGTGGAAGCATCCTCTCCGCATCCACTCTATCCAGGCCTTTCACTATTCGGTATTGCTGTTGGTTTGGGGGAGTTCCGGGACTTAGACCCAGCAAGAATGAATTGAGAGCAGTACATGTCCGTGCCAGCTGTGCCTTAAGGCTACTGGCAGTCGGTGATACTTCCATTCACATGCTGTCTTTGTCCCTGGAGGTGCATGATGTTGGGAGTTTCAGAGATGTTGTCGGGGAAAGCCTGCTGAGCTTTCTCGCGGTATGACACGCAGCCTCAAAGCACTGGTGTTGGAAGGAATGAATGTTCTGTGTGGATGAACCTCATCTTCACAACCCGCCTTTGTGAAATTTCATCTCGGCCTCGCCGGATTGTTAATCCAGTAAAGTAAGGACTGCAAACCGAGAAGATAGGTGGAAGGGCTCGCCGACCCGACCAGAAACGTTGCCTATTCCTTCTCTCCAGCCAAACCAACCTCCTTTCTATTGACTCCATTTTTTACCTCGCACTGCCTCGGCAAGGCTATCTGCATAATCAAGGACCAGTCGCATCCTGGCTACTCCCACTTCTCCCCTTCTCTTATCAGGCATAAGGTATAGAAGTGTGAAAACGCACACCTCCAGATTCAGGGACCCAGTTTCTTCCCTGCTGTTATCATCACACTGCTCATCCTACTGCAACTAGAGAGCAGTGCTGAACTATCTACCTCATTGGTGGCCCTCGGACTATCCTTGATCGGACTTTGCTGGCTTTACCTTGCACTAAACGTTATTCCCTTATCACGTATCTATACGATGTAAATGTATACATTAGACAATAGACAATAGACAATAGGTGCAGGAGTAGGCCATTCAGCCCTTCGAGCCAGCACCGCCATTCAATGCGATCATGGCTGATCACTCTCAATCAGTACCCCGTTCCTGCCTTCTCCCCATACCCCCTCACTCCGCCATCCTTAAGAGCTCTATCCAGCTCTCTCTTGAAAGCATCCAACGAACTGGCCTCCACTGCCTTCTGAGGCAGAGAATTCCACACCTTCACCACTCTCTGACTGAAAAAGTTCTTCCTCATCTCCGTTCTAAATGGCCTACCCCTTATTCTTAAACTGTGGCCCCTAGTTCTGGACTCCCCCAACATTGAGAACATGTTTCCTGCCTCTAATGTGTCCAATCCCCTAATGATCTTATATGTTTCAATAAGATCCCCCCTCATCCTTCTAAATTCCAGTGTATACAAGCCTAATTGCTCCAGCCTTTCAACATACGACAGTCCCGCCATTCCGGGAATCAACCTAGTGAACCTACGCTGCACGCCCTCAATAGCAAGAATCATGTATTGTAATCATGTATTGTCTTTCTGCTGAGTGGATAGTACACAACAAAAGCTTTTCAGTGTACATCGGTGAAGGTGAAAATAAACTAAACTAAACTGAACTGAACTGAGATGCTGCCTGACCAGCTGAGTTACTCCAGCATTTTGTGTCGGTAGTCGGGGTAAACCAGCATCTGCAGTTCCTTCCTACACATAGAAAGAAAGAAAGGCAGATGGGTCCTTGCGGGTTCCATTCAACTTTCCCCGTGGATGATATAAGCACGGTATCTTCTCTGCAATCCATTCCACCGGCGCTGTGAGACCTTATATTTTACCCGAAGATGAACAAAAACAGCTTGGTAAAAGAGTCGGGGATTGAAAGAAATGGGTTTTGTGAACAGCAGCTCACGCAGCAGGGAAAATAAAGATTGATGTTTTAAATTTGAGGGAATTGGTCGCTCTGGCTGATTGGAATTGATGTGTGAGCAGGATGAAGCCATTATCCCGTGTATGCACTTCACACAAATTGACTTGAAGGGTTTTTTTTTTTTCTAAAGCACATCTTCGTTAAATGGGCCTCCAGATACAGTAACTCCCTATTAGAGTGATTTTAGAAGCAAAATTCCACAGCGATGCGCTGTTTCACTCCGTCTGCAGTGTAACATGATACAAAAGGTGTAGATAAGGGCGAAGAAAGCATGTCATTAACTTGGAAGAGAGAGCCCAGGAATAGAGAATAACGGCTCAAAACTGACAAGGTTACAACAATAAGAAAATTAGGACGGGATAGTGGTGATATATAATAAAGTCTTCAGAGTTAATTGGCTTCTTTAAAAATAAGCTGGATCAATTATCTGCTGAGAAGGAAGGAAAGGTGAAGCTAATCATATTTTCAGATTTTTTATTTAACCTTGGTGGAATTGCAAATTAATTTAAACTGAGGTAGTGATATTTTTAAAGTGGTTTTAGCATCATATATTATACATATCAGGAGCAGTGCAGTGCAGTGCAGTGCAGTGCAGTGCAGGGGTGGTGCAGCAGTAGAGTTGCTGCCTTACAGCGCCTGAGACCCGGGTTCGATCCTGACTACGGGTGCTGTTTGTACATAGTTCGTATGTTCTCCCCATGACCTGCGAGGGTTTTCTCCGGGAAGCTTCGGTTTCCTCCCACACTCCAAAGACGTAGAGGTTTGTAGGCTAGTTGGCTTGGGATAATTGTAAATTGTACCCAGTGTGTGTAGGATTGTGTCAGCATGCGGGGATCGCTGATCGGCGCGGAATCGGTGACCCGAAGCGCCTATTTCCACGCTGTATCTCTTTAAAAAGACTAAAAATATTAGCTGCAATGTAAAAAAGACAGAGTGGCAAACAGAATTCTGTTTCTCATGGACTCCATGAGACATTAACGTGCAAAAGTAGAATTGGAAGGAATCAAAAGAATGCTTTCATTTTTTACCACAGTTTGAGGCATGTTAGTTCAACAGATCATGTAACTGACATAAAAGGAGAGGTCTTGATTTATTGTACTGCGGTGATCCAATCTTTACACAAAGATCATAAAAGAGGACAGGGGTGGAAGCTAGTCATTCATCCATTCTTCAAATACAAAATAAACTCATTCTTTCAGTCAGACACAAAGTGCTGGAATAACTCAACGGGTCAGGCAGCATCTCTGGAGAAAAAGGATGTGTGACATTTTGGGCTGGGATCCTTCTTCAGAATGAAAGTAGCGGGTGGGGGTGGTGAAGAGCTGGAGGCAAGAAAAGACCAGGACCAGCCAGGGACGGCCTTCACTCTGGTAGCTTACAACCCAGCGGGATGAACATTGAATTTCCGAATTTTAACTAACTTCTACCTTCACTCCCCTCCCCTCCCCTCCCCTCCCCCCTTGCCACCTTCCTCCGCCCTAGTCGTTTAAACAGTTCCACAGTTCACCATATTTTACCCCTCTTTAGATCACACATTCCCTAGCCAACAATGAGCCTACTAGGGCACCACCCTGCCTGAGCTCATTTTAGTTTAGTTTAGTTTAGAGATACAGCATGGAAACAGGCCCTTCGGCCCACCGGGTCCATGCCGACCAGCGTTCCCCGCACATTAACACTATCCTACACACACTGGGTACAACTTTTATTTTTACATTTACCAAGACAATTTACCTACAAACCTGTAGGTCTTTGGAGTGTGGGAGGAAACCGAAGATCTCGGAGAAAACCGTCACAGTCACAGGCAGAACATACATACAGCACCCGTAGTCGGGATCGAACCCGGGTCTCCGGCGCTGCAAGCGCTGTAAGGCAGCAGCTCTACCGCTGTGTCACAGTGCTGTCCAATTTGTGGCCAGCCCTGGTTGCTCCTGGTCTTTTCTTGCCTCCAGCTCTTCACCCCTCCTCACTTCCCCCTACTTTCAGTCTGAAGGTGTTCCTAACTGAAAAGTCACCCATACTTTATCTCCAGAGCTGCTGCCTGGCCCGCTGAGTTCCTCCAGCATTTTGTGTTGATCTTTGGTATGAATCAGCATCTACAATTCTTTCAGTAAGTCTAATTGCAGAAGCTGCTAGTTGTCACAACGGCCTGCAAATGCAAAAAAGAATTCAATAGATCTAGGATCAGGTTGGCAAACAAACACACCGCATACTCACAGGTTGCTGTGAAAATCCAAATGCATCACTCATGTAACGAAATGGGAGAACTGTGCTCTAGTGGTAGCACAGTGGTTAAATTAAAGGTAAACAAGAGGCCAGGATTAAGCCCAGTGATAGGCACAAAAAGCTGTAGTAACTCAGCGGGTCAGACAGCATCTCTGGAGAAAAGGAACAGGTGACGTTTAGGGTGGAGACCCTTCTTCAGTCCCGTGAATGAAGATGGGTCTCGACCCGAAACGTCACCCATCCCTTCTCTCCAGAGGTGCTGCCTGTCCCGCTGAGTTACTCCAGTATTTTGTGTCTATCTTCGATTTAAACCAGCATCTGCAGTTCCTTCCTACACTCATTGCCCATCCGTGTCGTCCAGAGATGCTGCCTGACTCGCTGAGTTACTCCAGTGCCTTATATTTTTCTTTTTTATTACTAAAAGTGAAACTGTCAGTCCACAATATTGTGTCGAAATCTGAAGTCACCTTTTATTTTGTACCAAAACATTATTAGCTGAGCTCCCCCCCCCCCCCCCCCCAAAATAAAACATACAAGGTTGAATCAAAATAAAAGTACTGCAAGTTTTATTATGGTTTCTACTCAGAAAAGATGTGTTAAATCCTGCCCTACTAATTTGTGTGTAATTTGTGTCTGAGTAGTTTGGGAGATGTACAAGCAGTGGCCAGAGAGGTTTGGAGTTGCCTTGTGAAATGGGCTCTAAATAAAACTCTTGTTTGTTATCTTGTTTGTGACTGAACTTCAGCCAAAACGGTGCACGATAGCGCAACAATTTTAGGCCCACCTTTTAGTGATCATTTTAGGCCCACCTTTAGTGATAATGCAGGTAGTTTTATTGAAATCGGTTATATTTTAAAAGTTATTCACATTTTAAAGTTTAAAAGGAGGGGTGGGGGAGGGGAGGAGGGAGGGGGGAGTGGGGGAGAAGGGAGGGGGGGGGTTGAGCAGAGAGGGGGGGAGGACAGGGTGCTGCACCAATGCAGGAGAGCTTGGGGCCCAACGGGTCCACTTTGTCTAGTGGGCTCTAAATGTAGAACAGTGTTGGCCCTTCAGAGACTGTCGAAAGACAGTGATTACCTGGACTCCGAGATCCCAAGGTATATTGGCAGCTTGACAACCGCAAGTATGTATTAGATTATACAAAATGGTGTCATTTCACCCAGAAATGATGACGAATATATGATTTACTCTAGATAGACACAAAAGCTGGAGTAACCCAGCGGGCCAGGCAGCATCTCTAGAGAGAAGGAGTGGTTGACCTTTCGGGTCGAGACCTTTCTTCAGACTAGTTAGGGATAAGGGAAACGAGAGATATAGACGATGATGTAGAGAGATAAAGAACAATGGATGAAAGATATGTAAAAAAGGTACGATGATAAAGGGAACAGTCCTTTGTTCACTGTTTGTTGGGTGAAAACGAAACGCTGGTGCAACTTGAGTGGGGGAGGGATAGAGAGAGAAGGAATGCCGCCGGGGTTACTTGAAGTTAGAGAAATCAATATTCATACCACTGGACTGTGAGCTGCCCAAGCGAAATATGAGACTAGCGAATTACTCTAGATTGGATCAATATCACTGACAAACTTCAACTCATTACAATCTAGTGTTTGAACAATGATGCAGTTGAATCAATGCAATAAGGAACATGGAACAAACCCCCACTTTTAAGTAATTAGGCTGCTGTGGCCTTTTTCTAAACTGTTGAATTTCAAACCACTATCAAAACAAATCATTGATGCCTTGCTTTCTAATTAGTTAATGGAAAATATTCTGAGACCAAAATACAAGAACAATACAGCTTGTTAGTGAAAGGTTAATCCTTGGCGATTTGATATGGCATGACAAAAATATTAGCAAGTAAAATCTAATAAAATCAAAATAAATGTTTTGAGTATCAAGACCAAATTAAAGTGAGAGCACTGCCTATTAGATTATCTTTTTAATATCTGTAATTAAAGTCAAGAGTATTTAATTGTCACATGCACCAGGACTAGGACGATTAAATTCTTACTTTCTGCAGCGGTACAGGGATATTAAACACTATACAACAAATAAATGCACAATAAATTATCAGTTATTCTAGGCGGAGGAGTTGGCTGCGCCTAACGGCTGCGGCTCTCTGGCAGTCTGTTGTCTTTTTTTTTTTTTTTTTGTTTGTGTCGGTGTTGGGATGGTTTTTGTTTCTGTTTTTGGCTGTGTATGTGTGGTGGGGGTGTGGGGTGTGGGGGGGGTGGGGTGGGGCGGGGGGAAACCTTTCTTTTATTAGGTCTCTTCCCCGGGGGCAGGTCGCCCGCGGGGCCTTCCATCGCCCGGCGCGGCTCAGCTGCGGGACTTAACATCGCCCGGTGCGGCCGCGGGACATTTCAGTGCCCGGCGCGGCTTGGCCGCTGGACTTAACATCACCAGCGCGGCTCGGCCGCGGGACGTTTCAGTGCCCGGTGCGGCTCGGCCGCGGGACGTTTCACTGCCCGGCGCGGCTTGGCCGCTGGACTTAACATCGCCAGCGCGGCTCGGCCGCGGGACGTTTCAGTGCCCGGTGCAGCTCGGCCGCTGGACTTAACATCGCCCGGTGCGGCCGCGGGACGTTTCAGTGCCCGGCGCGGCTTGGCCGCTGGACTTAACATCGCCAGCGCGGCTCGGCCGCGGGACGTTTCAGTGCCCGGTGCGGCTCGGCCGCGGGATGTTTCGGTGCCCGGGGCGGCTCGGCCGCGGGGCCTTCCATCCCCTTGCGGGGGCTGTGCGTGTCGTTTGCCTCGGTAGGGGTCGAGCTGCCTGTCCGTGGGTGCGGGGGGAAGAGAGGGGAAGTTTTGTTGCCTCCATCACAGTGAGGGGGTGTTTGGAGTCACTGTGATGGATGTTTGTGTTGGGGTCGGGTGTCCTGTGTTCTTTTCTTTTTTGCTGTGTCTTGTGACTGCTGAAATTTCGTTCGGTATTTATACCGAATGACAATAAAGTGTTGTTATGTTATGTTATGTTAAACTAGACCAAGATGATACAAGCCACAGTACAGTGCGACTTTAGTACTCCATAGTAGTTTGGTAGAGTTGTGGTTAGGGTTGTGCAGGGCGGTTAAAAACTCTGATGGTTGGTGGCAAGAAGATGTTCTTGAACCTGGAGGTAATGATGCTCGGGCTTTCACACCTTCTTCACAATGCAGCAGGATGACAGCTCGGCCAAGGTGATGTTGGCATTCGATGCTATTAGCTGCCTTCTTGAGGCAGCGCTTCCCAGTAGATCCTCACGATAGTGGATAGTTTCAAGCTTCAGTATCTTCTGCCAGACAGGAGCAGATTAGAGAGCCGAGAAGAACGGGTACTCACCAGAGGGTGGTAGGCCTCGGGAACTCTGTCACAAAAGAGTAGTCAGGGCAGAAAGTCTAAACGCATTTAAGAAGAACCTGAAACACCCCCCCCCCCCCCCCATAACCTGCACGGCTGAGGATGAAGTGCTTGAAAGGTATGACCGGGTGAAGAAGCTCGATCATGATAGGAAGGATGGCCCCCTTCTGTGTTGTTGACGTATTATGATTCGACCATAAACTGCTTGAAAAATTATTGCTGGTGTATCAATGTGATGCAAAAAAAATCAGTTACATGGTAATCAGTAGGACGGCACGGCACGGTGGCGCAGCAGTAGAGCTGCTGCCTTACAGCGCCAGAGACCCGGGTTTGATCCTGTCTACCGGTGCTGTTTGAACGGAGTTTGTACGTTCTCCCCATGAACTGCAAGAGTTTTCTCCGAGATCTCCAGTTTCCTCCCACACTCCAAAGACGTAGGCTAATTGGCTTGGTATAATTTAAAATTTCCTAAGTGTGTGTAGGACAGCGTTAATGTGCAGGGATCGCTGGTTGGCGCAGACTCGATGGGCCAAAGGGCCTGTTCCTGCACTGTATCTCTAAACTAAACTAAACTAAACCCAAGACTCCGGGCATTGGACAGCCCTGCACGATACAATATGATACGATACGATAGAACCTTATTTATCCCAGGAGGGAAATTGATCTGTCAACAGTCATAAAAACACAAAATACACAAAACACAAAATACATGAAACATGAAGTTAAAGTGATGAGTGGCAAGGCTTGGGGGATGTGCAAAGAATGGGGGGGAGGGGGGAGGGGGGAGGGGAGTCAGTCTCAGTCTACCCCACGACAGAAAGGGGAGGAGTTGTAAAGTTTGATAGCCACAGGGAAGGGGGATCTCCTGTGGCGTTCTGTCCTGTGTCTTGGTGGGACCAGTCTGTTGCTGGAGGTACTCTTCAGGTTGACCAGTGTGTCATGAAGGAGGTGGGCTGTATTTTCCAGCGTGCTCCGCAGTTTGAGGAGCATCCTCCCCTCCAGGACCACCTCCCATGAATCCAACTCTGCCCCCAGCATGGAGCCAGCCTTACTGACGAGTTTGTTACTCAATGTCCTGTATGCAAATTCCTTCACAAACTGCACCGCTGCAATGAGTGTGAAGGGAAGTATTAAATAAAGCTAGACCTGAGGACATGCCAGCGTATTCGTTGGGGGTGGTTGTTGGGATTAAATCAGAGGATTGGTCAAGCTGTACGGTTTGGATGGGAGCCGCGGGTGAGGGTTGGATTGGGGTCTTTGACAGAGGTCACGGGTTAAATGGGAGAGTCAATTAGTGTGCCAAGGGGGCAAAGATGGGGAGGACTGGAGATGTTGGAGCCATCGAGGGGTAATGGGAGCATTTAAGAAGATGGCTGGAGAGAGTCAGGGAGGGATTGGCGAGTCAATGTGTTATCAGTGAGTGTTTAGGGAGCTGTTGAGTCTGAATCTGGGGGGAAATAGGGAGTTTGGTCAGAGTTGAGGGTCAGTGTAAAAAATTGGTGTTGACTGGGAATTAGGAAAGGTGAGTACAAAGGAACGGGGCTGGAAGGTGCTGGGGGAGAGAGGTGTAAAATTAACGAATTCCATCTGAATGAGATTCCCAACTCTCGATATATTCAGGGCCCAGTGCTGTAAAAGCCATGATTGTTGTGAGACCACCCAACAATAGACACACTGCAGAACAACATGACCTAAGATCGCCAACAACGCTCTCAAGGAGTTTTTCCACAAACAATTATGTTGCTCCAAGGAAGTCTAAGGTGGAAATTGCATCATTTTTGACACAAGCATGATTGATGACCAAAGGCCCACAGATGAATTTCCAAAGTGGTGCAATTCAGTCTGGAAATCGTCCTAATCACTTCCAACTCCGGAAGAAAGTTTCCATACGCAGAGCGCTGTCAAAACAGCGTAGACATTTCAAGGCCAGGATGTTTAGTTCAGTGCTTTGTGTAAAATGTGCCTGGTTATTACAACATGATTGCCTCTTCAGGATGCCTACCAGTCTGTGGTCTGAAAGCTAATAGGTGTGCATGGGAGGCACACACAAGGTAGTAATATCAAGTACACTGAGGTTAAGTGTAGGAAGGAACTGCAGATGCTGGTTTAAACTGAAGACAGACTCAAAACGCTGGAGTAACTCAGCAGGACAGGCAGCATCTCTGGAGAGAAGGAAAGGGTGACGTTTTGGGTGGAGACCCTTCTTCGGACCCTCAGAGTTACTCCAGCTGTTTGTGTCTACGCTGAAGTTAAGGTCTTACTGTTACATTCCCAAGGTCACTTTATCGTTCAGTGTCTTGTAGTGATTCGAGGCTAAGTTATTGAATTGAAAGGAGGTGGCATGTTTGTAACAGGAGTATCTGATAACAATGGAAGTGAGAGAATACAGATTCACAGACATGAAATATTTAAGAAGATTACAGAAATGTTAACAGGAAACATGTAATGGAAACATAAGGTGATGCTAAATTGCATCGCGAAGGTAAGCGATATCTTTGGAGAATCCTCTCTCTTCCGCGGCATTCTTCCAGTTTCTCCCTGCTTGTAAATAATGCAGAAGCAAAGACCTCTTGTCAAAATCTTGCAAGGGGGCTCACAGTGGAACACGACTGCGTTTGTCTTGATCAGATGTTGCTGATTGTGCTGCGGGTGTCCAGAATTTCACCGTAACATCTGCAGAGTGGCTCAGCGTCACCCTCCCGTGGACTGCATACTGCGGGAAGCCGCATGCAACCAGCTTGGTGAAGCCAAGCTTCCCGATCATAAATAGCAATCCCCCCCCCATCCCCTCTTAATTACTTTGAAAACTGGCTGAGGCATTCGCTCCAGGCTTCCACCAGTCAAAGCTGTTAAAGGCAGTGAATGTTTGTGACAATCACAAAGATTATAAAACATTCAAAATGATTAAAAATTCAACATGCTGTTTAACAGTTTTCAAGTTAATAAAAAATTAATAAAGTGTACAGTGAAATTTAAAACAAATACAATTAAATCAATTTTTTTAAATCAGAATATATATATTTCCTTCACCCTCACAATGTTTTTGTTGGTCACTTAGCTGTGCACAAGTTGTGCATTTGTGAACATTTCAATGGTTCAACGGTTCTTTATTATCATGTGTGATAATAATTTCTACATACAGTGAAATTCTTTTTTTGCATACAGTTCAGCCAAGTTTTGCCAAACCTAAGCACAATACCAGATAGTACAAAGAGCATAGAAATGATCCACTGAGACCACATGCAAGAGTCACCAGGTTTTGGCACCATTTTCGAAGTCCAGTCCGGTCCGCACGCTCAGTCCTCTGACCCGGTGCCCAGTCCAGGCGAGCCCCAGGCTGCTGCAGGGCCTCCAGCCATCTGGATCGTCCAGCGTGTTGAAACTTATGCACTGGTGAAAGAATATGTATAGTAGGAACTCAGCTGGCCAGGCAGTATCTGTGGAGAGAAATGGACAGATGTGTTTCAGGTTGGGACCCTGCTTCAGTATGAAGAAGAATCCTGAGCAGCTGAGTTCCTCCAGCAGTTTTGATTTTGCTCAAGATTCCAGCATCTGCAATCCCTTGAGTCTCTAATGGACAAGCGCTGGTCATTTGATGTAGAACTGTCAGCTCCGTAGCAGAAGATTTGGGCCCATATTAACAGCCTGATAGTACAGGAAAAGTCGTGAGATAATATAGTAGGTATTCCTCCAAGTGTGATTTTTAGATTTAGAGATACAGCGCAGAAACAGGCCCTTCGGCCCACCGGGTCCGCGCTGCCCAGCGATCCCCGCACACTAACACTATCCTACACCCACTAGGGACAATTTTTACATTTGCCCAGCCAATTAACCTACATACCTGTATGTCTTTGGAGTGTGGGAGGAAACCGAAGATCTCGGAGAAAACCCACGCAGGTCACGGGGAGAACGTACAAACTCCGTACAGACGGCGCCCGTAGTTAGGATCGAACCTGAGTCTCCGGCGCTGCATTCGCCGTAAGGCAGCAACTCTACCGCTGCGCCACTGTGCCGCCCGTGTGCATATCTCCTTAAAAATTGTTTCCACAGTGAGAAATATTTTTTGCAGCATCACTCACACTTGTTAGTGCCATAAGGGTATCGTGAGAAGATTAAGATGGTCACTAAACAAGAAAAGGGGAAATAATTTTGGGGAGAAATGGAGAAAGCATGGCAATAACCTGCTTTTAGGCAAACTTTATAAGAGTGTGATTGTAAAGTATGGAAAATTAGAATCAGTAGAATGCCTCTCCCCCTCAAGTCTGGACTTCAATTCATCACTTATCTGTGTCCCATATTAATTTGTCTACCTAAATTCCAAACTCTTCGAAACATTTACATATTGGGATCTCAATGACTAGTGTCCATGACTTTTGGGAAAACAATTTCAGATTGCTTCCACCCATTGTGTGAAGTAGTTTGATTTCCCCGTTCAATAGCCTAACTCTTCAACATACGGCCCATTTTTCTTGTTTGTCTTCTATCTGCCTCCACCCCCACCTCACAGCAGAGGAGACAGCAGCAGTTGTGGTTGAATGGTGGGAGTTGGATCAGTCAGAAAGACTACCAGGGCCAGGATGTGGACACACTCTCTTTATCCCTATTGCTGTCCAAAGTCAATGCCATCGGTCGTCCATTTAAACTCTGTTTGTGGGAAGCTTCAGCTGATTGCTGCATTTAACCCACATTTGCCGCACTTTAGAAGTAATCTTTTGGCTGCAAAATGTTCCGCAACAGTTTACATCCTTTTAAGATTTTTAGCAGAGGTCATCTTGGAGATAGTTTCAGGAAGGCAGATTTCATAAAGCTCAAAAAACAATATATTTTGATTGCCATTGGAGGGGACAGAGTCATTGATATTATTGAAAGAGGCCAAGATACGCATACCAATGCTCATGTTTTTTCGTTTAAAAATTAAAGATCCTTGACCTAAAAAGTCTGTGTGATGGGACTATGTGGTTTCCTGTTAAGGACTGATGGAGTAAATTATTCATCTTAGTGAGTGACAGGCCATTTTATTTTTAAAGTGTAGCTACACATGCAGAATAAATATGTATTTTAGTCAAATAGGAAAAGACATGGCATTCGTAGTTTTTAAAGGGGCTGTTCCCTTATGTATTGTGGGCACGGATAATCTGTCTTTTGATGTTTCATGACCTTTTCCCCTGACTTATTTGATGCCCAGTTTCCCTGCAATCTTTTTTTTGAATTGTTTCCATGTTTTGTCAGTAGTTTTGTTAAAAGGCCGGCGCAGTGGCACAGTCCTAGAGTTGCTGCCTTACAGAGCCAGAGACCCCAGGTTCGATCCTGACCACGGGTTCTGTCTTTGTGGAGTATGTACGTTCTCCCTGTGATCTGCGTGGGTTTTCCCCGGGAGCTCCAGTTTCCTCCCACACTCCATTGGCGCACAGGTTTGTAGGTTAATTGGTTTGGTAAAATTGTAAATTGTCCCTAGTGTGTGCGGGATAGTGTTAGTGTGCGATAGAATAATGTTGGATAATGTTAATGCATGGGGACCGCTGGTCTGTGCGGGCTCGGTGGGCCGAAGGGCTTGTTTCCACACGCTGCATCTCTAAACTAAACTAAACTAAATTTAACTGAAGAGGGCGGAACTCTCAAGCTAATCCCTTTAGCCCACACAAACCTAACAGGTATAAATAGCAGTGTCCTCAGCCAATTCATTATCACCCCTTTGTCTAGCTGTACTGTGACCATTGACATTGCCAGTCATAATAGCGTATTGGAGGTCGGCCAAATCATCACTGTTTACAGAACATCCTAGATCCTTCTTTGTACTTGTGGTCGAAAAAACTCACTGAGTTATCGGATCCAAAGGCGTTTCTAAAATTCTTTTTGCCTTTCTGATGTGACATTAGACCACATGGCCAATAGGGTGTGCGTAAACTATGTTATGATACCACAAGTAAAAGGAACGTTGTATTGAAACCCTGGCCAGCGTTATTCCACATTCCCCTTCCTCCTGCATCCATTCTTCCATTGTGTAGGAAGGAACTGCAGATGCTGGTTATACACCGAAGATGGACACAAAATGCTGGAGTAACTCAGCAGGACAGGCAGCATCTCTGGACAGAAGGTCTGAAGAAGGGTCCTGACTGGAGATGTCTCACATTCCTTCTCTCCGAAGATGCTACCAGACCCGCTGAGTTACTCCAGCATTTGGTGTCTATCCTCCATTGGCAGACCAGTTGTGGTTGAATGGTGAGAGCTGGATCAGAGGTCAGAAAGACTACCAGGGCCAGGATGTGGACACTCTTTCTTTAGCCCTATTGCTGTCCAAAGTCAATACCAATGGTCGTCCATTTAAACTCTGTTTGTGGGAAGCTTCAGCTGATTGCTGCATTTACCTGCATTTGCCGCACTTTGGAAGTAATCATTTGGCTGCAAAATGTTCTGTAACTAATGATTTTTTTTGATGCTGCCGTGAAGGTGCGGATCATTCTGAGTTAGGACTGGATTTCTGAGATGACTGAATTCATCACTGATTGGACGAGAATGCTTAAAGGGATTAGGAGAGTGAAAAGGCTTTACCCTCTGGAAAGACAGGATGGGATTTGATTTATGCAAGGCCTTATCTGCCCCACGAATGACACCTCACTACTTAAAGTGGCTGCTTCACAGGCAAACATCAATGGAATTTGAAGAAGGGTCCCTACCTGAAACATCACTTATCCATGTTTTCCAGAGGTGCTGCCTGGCCTGCTGAGTTACTCCAGCACTTTGTGTCTATCTGTAAAAACCAGCATCTACAGTTCCTTATAAGTCTGAAGATGGGTCCTGACCCAAGACATCACCAAGCCATGTTCTCCAGAAATGCTGCCTGACCCGCAGAGCTACTCCAGCACTTTGTGTCTTTTTTGTTGTTGTAAACCAGCACCTGCAATTCCTTGTATCCAAACATCAATGGCTGGTTTGCACAAGCAATGAAATCAATGGTCACAGTACATTTAGCTGAAGGAGGATTTAGCTGAATGTTAGCAAGAGGAAACACTAGGCTGCCATTCATGTCGTTCCGTGAAATCTTTCAGTTGACCAAAAATGGGATGAGAAGCACATACCTCATCTGCAAGGTAACGTTCATCTCTTGGAAATGGGGCTTCCAGCCTCAGCTTTCACACGACTAGAAAACAGCAGCGGTGCTGGCTCGAAGGGCCGAATGGCCTACTCCTGCACATATTTTCTATCCGACCAGGGAAATGTTCTAACTCGTTGCCACCTAGCCCACATCCAACAATGCACCATTGTGGGCTCTACCTTTCCTTGATCATCGTTACTTTTTTGCATATCTTTCATTCGCATTCTATATCTCTTTATATCACCGTCTATATCTCTCGTTTCCCTTTCCCCCGACTCTCAGTCTGAAGAAAGGTCTCGACCTATTCCTTTTTCTCTGGAGATGCTGCCTGACCCGTTGAGTTACTCCAGCTTTTCGTGTCTATTTTTGATGTTCTCGCCTGCTTGCCTTTAGAATTTTTTTTGCTGCTGGTAAAGGATACTGGGTTTGTGGATGGATTTCCTTCTCTCCATAAATGCTGCCTGCATTAGTCCAGCATTTTGTGTCTATCTGGGT
This sequence comes from Rhinoraja longicauda, assembly GCF_053455715.1. NCBI lineage: Eukaryota > Metazoa > Chordata > Chondrichthyes > Rajiformes > Arhynchobatidae > Rhinoraja > Rhinoraja longicauda. Next base: position 11,758,835 of record NC_135980.1, on the reverse strand, counting down.
TTGTAAGCCCTGATACTAAGTGTTCAACGTCCAGCTCCAGTGATTGCCTAGATAAATGCCAAGGCGCTTGCTCTCATAAGTGGAAACACTGCTACATGGCTAATGTAAATGAAACATGTGTGTGTTTTGTAAAACCAGCCTGATTAAGCAAAGCACAACGTCTGCCTCTATATCTCAGCAACCATTATCTGACAGAGTGAGTGAAATCTGACACTGGGCATTGCTGAGTATCTAGATAGTCTTTTGAAGCTTCCACTTAATGATGACAACTGCCAGTTTATTCTATGTTCACTCTGTTTAATAACAAACAGAGCAAGGTTCCTCAGCCAGCTTGTAAAATTATCCCCGTCTCCTTTTTGTTTTACTCATATCTCTACTTCTGACAGCTCTCTCTGCATGGGAGCATTTTGCTCACCTGCGATTTAAACCAGCGTGCTGACAGGATATGAGGTTCATGTTTTAAGAAGGCGCGGAAATAATTCTCTCTCTTGTTCTCTTTATACGACATGCCTTATTTTTAGATAGACTCAAAACGCTGGAGTAACTCAGCGGGACAGGCAGCATCTCTGGAGAGAAGGAATGGGTGATGTTTTGGGTCGAGACACTTCTTCGGACTGACAGTCAGGGGAGAGGGAGACATAAAGATAAGAAAGGTTAAGGAGTGAAAGTGAGAGATCAAAGGGGACGCAGATCAAGGAAAATGTAGAATGGATCATTGAATATGGTGTCTGGTCCAAACCACCACCTTCCTGGGCCAACTCTAAGTGTCCTCTACAACCATTACAAAGCAAATGGCTCAGCACCTCAGCCTTTGCCTGGCCAGTCCAGTTTAGCTATTGTCACGTGTACCGGCGTACAGTGAAAAGCTTTTGTCATGTGCTATCCAGTCAGCGGATAGACAATACGTGATTACAATCGAGCCATTACAGTGTATAAATACATGACAAGGGAATAACGTTTAGTGCAAGCTTAAGCCAGTAGAGTCTGATTAAGGATAGTCCGAGGGTTTCCAATGAGGTAGATAGTAGTCCAACACTGCTCCCTGGTTGTGAAAACACCAGGTGGCGCCACCAGCACTGGCTGCCTCGTCAACAGTCTGTCCTTTCTACAGTTTTTTAATTATTTTAAGTATGTGTTAAAAGTATGTTTTAGTGTTTCTCGGTTTGTTTTATGTGGGGGGTGGGCGTGGAGAAATTGAGGGAAACTTTTTTCCAATCTCTTACTCGACGGAGATGCGATTTTTCTCCGTGTGGGATCACCGTCCCCACTGCGGCCTAGCATTGAGGAGTTGAGGAGTTGGCTGCCTTTCCTGGAGACCGGCCCGGCGCTTCAAGCCGCGGCACGGTGCAGACTTTAACATCGGGAGCTGCGATCCTTTGCCGAGGATCGACGGAGAGCTCCAATCGCGGGGCCTGTGGACTTTAACGCCGTGAATGAAGCCTGCGGTCCCTGGTAAGAAGAGGCCCACTTGGGAGCTCCATGCTGCGGAGAGTTTCAATCCGTCCTGAAGCCGGAGTTTCGATCATCCCGGCGCGAGGGCTTGGATATCGGACAGTCGGCAGCGGCAACTGCGGAGGGTTTAACAGCCCCGACCGCGGGTGAACAAGAGGAAGATGTTTGAACTTCATTACCTTCCATCACAGTGAGGAATGTGGAATCCGCTGAGGTGGATGTTTATGTTCAATTTTATTTTATGTGGCTGTGTATCTTGTTGCTTTTCACCTAGTATGGCTGCATGGTAACTCAAATGTCACTGCAGCTTAATTGGTACATGTGACAATAAATTGAATCTTGAATCTCGAATCTTGGTGGGATGATTCAGTTGCCAGATAACAACTGGGAAGGAACTGCCCCTGAATCTGAAGGTGTGTGTTTTCACACTTCTATTCCGTTTGCCTGATAGGAGAGGGAAGAAGAGGGAGTGGCCAGGGTGCGGCTCACCCTTGATTATGCTGCTGGCCTTGCTGAGGCAGCGTGAGCTCCAAATGGCCTCCACAGGGTGAAGAGATAAACAATGGTTTTGGGACTGGTGTAATGACAGAATTCAGCCAACAATAGAGGTTCTTTCCAATTATTCGCAGCAGTGTCAGTGAAATAACTCGTCCAGTCTTTGCTTGTGAAGGAATGGTGTCTTCCCCAACCTACCAACCACAGTCATTTATCCCTGAATCCTCAACGGCTGTATGAACAAAGGGGAAGAATTCCTCATTCCTCGGTGAAATATCAAAGGTTGATGCATTACAGTGCCCTTAATGCAATAGCTGACATTATGATCCATTTCCCTTTTCCTCTTCCTCCCTATGCAATGGGCCGAGCCCAACCTATACTCATGATGTCCTCGGGTCAAGTTGCTGTTGATTCAATGAGGCATTACTTACTGTGATTGACTATTTCGCCTTGTCTCAGCTATAGTATCCTCATGGCTGAGAGCTCATACATTTAAAGTAAGATCCTGTTAACCAGAGTCATCGAGTTATACAGCAAGAAAACAGTCCCTTCAGCCTGAACTCAAGCATCCTAACCGAAGGTGTCTATGTGAGCTAGCCCCATTGGCCTGCATTTGGCCCATATCTTTCTAAACCTTTTGTATCGATGTCTAAATGTTGTAATTGCCCCTACAGCTTCCTCTGGCAGCTCGAGCCAAATGCCCCACGATTTCCAGTACCAATCCCCGTGGGGAATGACTGGTCACAGGCTTCCTACAACCCTCCACTACCACCCCCTGTCACCTTCCGTAGAGGCAACCTTGCATACAATTGCCTCGCTCACCCTATCCCATGTGATCCCCACACACTAATGCTATCCGACACACACTCGGGACAATTTGCAATTGCACCAAGCCAATTAACCTACAAACATGTACGTCTTTGGAGTGTGTGAGGAGAAAACGCACATAGGTCACGGGGAGAACAGACAAACTCCATACAGACAGCATCCGTAGTCAGGATTGAACCCGGGTCTGGCACTGTAAGGTAGCAACTCTACCACTGTATTTATTCACAAAATGCTGGAGTAGCTCAGCAGGTCAGGCAGCATCTCGGGAGAGAAGGAATGGGTGACGTTTCGGGTCGAGACCCTTCTTCAGACTGATGTCAGGGGGGCGGGACAAAGGAAGGATATAGGTGGAGACAGGAAGATAGAGGGAGATCTGGGAAGGAGGAGGGGAAGGGAGGGACAGAGGAACTATCTAAAGTTGGGGAAGTCGATGTTTATACCACTGGGCTGCAAACTGCCCAGGCAAAATATGAGGTGCTGTTCCTCCAATTTCCGGTGGGCCTCACTATGGCACTGGAGGAGGCCCATGACAGAAAGGTCAGACTGGGAATGGGAGGGGGAGTTCAAGTGCTCGGCCACCGGGAGATCAGTTGCGTTAATGCGGACCGAGCGCAGGTGTTCAGCGAAGCGATCGCCGAGCCTGCGCTTGGTTTCGCCGATGTAAATAAGTTGACATCTAGAGCAGCGGATGCAATAGATGAGGTTGGAGGAGGTGCAGGTGAACCTTTGTCTCACCTGGAAAGACTGTTTGGGTCCTTGGATGGAGTTGAGGGGGGAGGTAAAGGGACAGGTGTTGCATCTCGTGCCTGGAAAGACTGCTTCCCAGATCTCCCTCTATCTTCCTGTCTCCACCTATATCCTTCCTTTGTCCCGCCCCCCTGACATCAGTCTGAAGAAGGGTCTCGACCGGAAACGTCACCCATTCCTTCTCTCCCGAGATGCTGCCTGACCTGCTGAGTTACTCCAGCATTTTGTGAATAAATACCTTTGATTTGTACCAGTATCTGCAGTTATTTCTTTATAACTCTGCCACCGTGCCACCCATGGGTTTGACAAGGTTCAACAAAATTACATTTTCACAATGGGGTTATGTTTTAGGCGGGAAAACACAAACTACAATATTGAACAAGGGACATTGAGTGGGATGGCACTGTAGTTTAGTTTAGTTTATCATTATTGTGATTTGTACCAAGATACAGTGAGAAGCCTTTGTTTGCGTACTAACCAGCCAGCAAAAAGACTGTACAACAATGCAATCAAGCCATCCACTGTGCAAAATTAGAGAATAAAACGTACATTTAGTGCAAAGATATAACATTGAAGTCCATAAGAAAGGTAATGGTAATGTGTTGACAGCTAGCTACCAAAACAGCAGAAAGCAAGATAAATGGAGTAATAACTGTGTTCAATGACGACCAATTGTCTATCCTGAGGAACAGAAATATCTTTGTATAATACATTACTGTACATGAAAGACTGGCAGATCCATTAAGTTTTGAATGCTTTTGTAGATGTTTAAGTAGAAGAGTCTGGGGAATGGTATTGTCATTGCCCCAAGAGGCATCTGTACCCCCTGTGCCAGTTTCTGCAGTATTCCTTATGTCCTTGTTTTGGCAGCACACAATGGCAGAAAAACAAGATTGTGGATGGCTTGAAAGACGCAAAAAGCTGGAGTAACTCGGCGGGTCAGACAGTATCTTTGGAGAAAAGGAATAGTTCTTCAGTTCCTCAGACTGACGAAGAGTCTTGACCCGAAACATCACCTATTCCTTTTCTCAGCAGATCGGGCAGCATCTTGGGAGAACATGGATAGGTGACATTTTGGGTCAGGGCCTGTCTTCAGACTCAGGCATAGGCAGGGTAGACAGTCAGAACCTTTTTTTCCCCAGGAAGGAAAATAATCAGATACCAGAGGGGCAAATGTTAAAGGAGATTAGACCAAGTGGACCCGTTGGGCCCAAACCTCTCCTGCATTGGTGCAGTACCCTCTCCTCGCCCCCTCCCCCTCCCCTCACCCCCCCCTCCATCCCCCTCTCCCCTCCCCTCCCCCTTTCCCTACCCCTTCCCCTCCCCCCATTCCATCCCCCTCAACCCTCCTTATCCTCCCTCCACCTCCCTTCCTCCCTAGTAGATAGATTTAAACTTTAAAATGTGAATAACTTTAAAAGTATAACACCGATTTCAATGAAACGTCTTCCATTTGCACCAAAGGGACGACGGTGAGTAAGGTGGGCCTAAAATTGTTGCGCTATCGTGTATCGTTTTGGCTGTAGTTCAGGAACAAACAAACAAACAAACAAACAAACAAACAAGAGTTTTAGTATATAGATGTTCAAGTTAACGTTTTTTACACAGATGATGGTGATTGCCTGGAACGTGCTGCAGGGTGGGTAGTTGGGGCAGTCACCATAGTGGCATTTAAGAGACTTTTGGACAGGCAAACGGATATACAGGGAAGGAGGGATATGGTTTATACGCAGGTAGATAAGAGATGTTCTTGGTATCATGTTTGGCACATACATTGTTGGTTGAAGGGCCTGTTCGTGTGCTGTACTGTTCTATATTCTCAGGATCCCAATCAAAATCGTGACCTATCCATGTTCTCCAGAGATGCTGCCAGCACTTTGTACCCGATCTGCTGAGTTACTCCAGCACTTTTTAGTTTTAGTTGAGTTTATTAGTTTCACATGCTTTTGTTTGCGTGATATCCGGTCAAAGAAAAGATTACATCAAGCCGTCCACAGTGCACAGATAAAGTGTACAGACACTGGTTTTTGTAAACCAGAATTTACAGTTTCTCAGTCTCAGTCTGAAGAAAGGGTCTCGACCCCAAAACGTCACCCTTTCCTTCTATCCAGAGATACTGCCTGTCCCGCTGAGTTACTCCAGCATTTTGTGCCTATCTACAGTTTCTTGTCTGAATAACCAGGCCATGTCTTTAGATAAGGCGTTGCTGGCTCTGAATTCACTGGCCTTTGGAATGACCCGTCATCTATCAGCTTGCAGCTGCAAGCAGCCCTTGCAGTAGCTCCTGGCTGGTACATTGTGCGTCCTCCCGAACCCTCACCACGAGTGGGTGGCTGGCCATTTTAAGAGTGATTGGCTCAGCGTAATGCCGAGCATGCGCTGCCTTCTGGTGTTACCTTTTAACGGAGACTTACAGGATCAGAAGAACATAATGTCACCATGCTCCCAGCGGAAGATCAATTCAAAACACAGCTTGTATTGTGTTTCGTGTTGCAGGTCATTGTATGCCTGTGGTTCAATGGATGAATGAGTGAGTGAGTGAACGAGTGACAAATAAAAGAACAAAGCTCGCGTGCTGCTCTCCCTGCCTGTGCTGCTGGCCAACCTCTGACTTCCCCCTCCCCCCTGCTCCCTTTCTTCCACTTGCCTCCAGCCACATAATCTGCAAAGCTGTCTCCTCACGGTACACAAAGGTTTTTCCTGCTGCTTCCTCCGGCTACCCCTGCCGTCACTGGTACTTGTTGAGCGTTGCTCTCCGGCAAGGCAGTAGAAAAAGGACCAGTGTCGGAATGAAAAGGACATAATGTCACCATGTGGTAATTACGGGTTGAAACGTGCCAACAACTTCACAGTGTAGGCACAAGGAACTGCAGATGCTGGTTGACAAAAACAAAAAGTGCTGGAGTAACTCAGTGGGTCAGGCAGCATCTCTGGAGGGCATGAATTTAGTTTTAGTTTAGTTTTGTCGATACGGTGCGGAAACAGACCCTTCAGCCGACCGAGTCCACACCGACCAGCAGCGATCCCCGCACATTAACACTATCCCACACACAATAGGGACTGTTCACAATTATACCAAGCCGATTAACCTGCAAACCTGTATGTACTTGGAGCGTGGGAGGAAACCGAAGATATCGGAGAAAACCCACGTGGTCACGGGGAGAACGTACAAACTCCATAGTGACAGCACCTGGAGTCAGGATCGAACCTGGGTCTCTGGCGCTGCAAGCACTGCAAGGCAGCAACTCTACCGCTACACCACTTACCACCCAAATAGGACAAATAGACGGCATTTTGGGTCGGGATAACTATATTGGTTTGAGAGCATGCTTCTTGATTATTTTAGTAATAAGTGTGCGGTTTAGACTGTGGCACACTCCAGAACTAACATAGCAAACCTAGGAAATGTAAGCAACTAAAAAGTACACAAAGTACTGGAGTAACTCAGCGGGTCAGGCAGCATTTCTGGAGAGCGTGGATAGGTGGCGTTTTGGGTCAGGTACCTTCTTCAGACTGAGCAACAGGCTGCTTGTGGAAACCAAGAGTCAAGAGTGTTTAATTGTCATATGTACCGACGATGGAAGTGAAATTCTTACTTGCTGCAGCTCAACAGGCCTGTAAATACGATGGTACACAGATAATATGTAAAACTCAAAAATACAATACATTTATCAGTATAATATTAGATAACCGTAATAGTGCAAAAAAAACAATATTCGTAGTGCAACCAAAGGCACAGTTCACAGATGATCATAGTTGCTGAGGTTGGTGTTCAAGAACCTAATGTTTGCTGGAAGAAGCTGTTCTTGAACCCAGTGATCAGGGTTTTCAGGCTCCTTTACCTTCTTCCCGATGGCAAAAGTAGAGCATGGCTAATATGGTGTAATCTGATGATGTTGGCTGCCATTTTGAGGCAGCAGCTCTTTCAGATCCATTCAATTGTGAGGAGATCACTACCTCTGGTGTCTACCACTCAATGTAGTTCCTTTGTTCCTGGGCATTTGAGTTGCAAAACAAGGCTATAATGCAGCTAGTCACTTTGCACTCCACTGTAAACCTGTAGAAAGTCAATAGAGCATTCATTGACATATCGAACCTCCTCAATCTTCACAGGAAATAGAGCCGGTGACAAGCCAGGCAGTGGGTGAAATGTATGGGTGGTGAGTGGTTGGAACCAGGAAGAGGGAGGGGGGTGGGGGGGAACAGAAAAGGGCGAGAGGGCGTTGGAAGACTGTTATGGGAAAGGGATCAAACATGGGAGCCGTTCGGTGATGCTGGGCAACTCACTTCTTGACAAATCCCCTGCTTTCCTCTTGCTTTCAATGTGATCACTGACCTAGGATTGGGGTGAAATGTTAATTTAGTGCAATGATGTTGTGTGCACATGTGGACCTTTTTTTGTGGCCATCCACTCTTAACAATGGCTGCAAGTTAATTGTGGATTCTAGTCACACAGAGATTCAGCGACTCTCATGGTAACTGCTTCAAGAAATAAAAATGCACAATATTAGTAGACACCTGACCTGCGTTCACAACAACAAAGGTCACAAAGTGGCCATCGAGGTGAATAGAGAGGGCCACCAGAGGGGTGGAGTGGAATCTGTGCACGATGGATGTCAAAACTCTACCAATCAATGTTAGTTAGTTAATAGCTGGCATTTCATACTGTTCAATGAAATTTTAAACTGGTCTCCAAATACCAGGGCTATGATTTAATTCTTGGTGGTACAGTGAACAGGGAAATGGTTTTGCCACCTCATTTGCCAGTGGCGCATTTGTCCAGTTCGCATGTTTTTATCAGCCCAAACCATCCTTGGGCCTAGCTTGGAAACATGACTACTATCACCTCAGAGATATCCTATCTTTTGCGGCAGCAATCATGTCAAAAGGCTAGCAGGCACCCTCATAACTAGCACTGCAAAATGGATGAAGGAACAAGGAACTGCAGATGCTAGTTTACCAAAAAAAAAGACACAAAATGATGGAGTAACTCAGCAGGTCAGGCAGCCTCCCTGGAAAATGATTTGATAGGCGGTTTCAAGTCGAGCCCCTTCTTCGGACTGGTCCACGGATCAGTCCGACGAAGGATCCGGGCATGAAAGTCACCTGTCCATGTTTTCCAGGGGTACTTACTGCCTGGCCCACTGAGTTACTCCATCACTTTACGTTCTTTAAACTACAAAATGTATGCATGATTGGTTGGCTATTTGATTATCACAACAAAAAAAACATGTTAATAAAATAGACACTGTGCAAACGTTATGCAAAATCTGAGGAAATCCAACACGCTGAGTGCTTTGGATTTTGGACATGACACCTGCACTCACAATTGGACCGGCTGAATTTAAAATCAAGGTCATGACTTTCAGACTGCAGTCAGCCCAGGCACCATCTCTTCATTCTAAGAAAATGTTGGTTAATTAATTTAGTTGTCTCTATATCGTGCTGATGACCCAGTAGTACAGGCAGGTTCATTAATCACCGTTAGCTGCTTCTGACTGATTTGCTAATTAAGGCGATCTTGCATGTGGAATATATTTAGAACCTGTTCACAGACGTATTAGTCATCTTTTGGAAGCCGTGCTACCGTATTGATAGGTGGATAGGCTGCATTTCTGAAGGGAAATTATGATCCATATTGACACAGAAACTTACTCAGTCTGAAGAAGGGTCTCGACCCAAAACGTGAGTCTGAAGAAGGGTCTCGACCCGAAACGTCACCCATTCCTTCTCTCCCGAGATGCTGCCTGACCTGCTGAGTTACTCCAGCATTTTGTGAATAAATTGATTTGTACCAGCATCTGCAGTTATTTTCTTATATTAACTTACTCAACGATCCTTGCTGAACCACATGGAACCTTATTCATAGTCATACAGCATTGAAACAGGCCCTTCAACTCAACTTGCCCACGCCAGCCAACATGCCACACCTACACTAGTCCCACCTGCTTACTTTTGGCCCATATCCCTCTAAACCTATCCTATCCATGTACCTGTCTAAATGCTTCTTAAACGTTGCGATAGTACCTCCCTCAACTACCTCCTCTGGCAGCTCGTTCCATACACCCACCACCCTTCGTGTGAAAAAGTTACCCCTCAGGTTCAAATTAAATCTTTCCCCCCTCACCTTAAACTTATGTCCTCTGGACCTCGATTCCCCTACTCCGGGCAAAAGACTCCGCAAGTTTACTATTTAATAGTTAGTCTACTATTCCTCTCATGATTTTGTACACCTCTATAAGACACCCCTCATCCTCCTGGAATAAAATCCCAGCCTGTTCAACTTCTCCCTCTCGCTCAGGCCCCCCATTCCTGGCCACATCCTCGGAAGTTTTCTCTGCACCCTTTCCAGTTTGACAACATCTTTCCTATAACATGGTGACTAAAAGTGAACACAATTATGCAACTGTGGCCTGACCATCTTATGTAGATGCAGCATGACCTCCCAACTCTACACTCAACACTTTGACTGATGAAGGCCAATGTGTCTAAAGCCTTTTTGACTACCCTATCTACCTGCGATGACTACGTTTGAATTCAGTGTCCTTTCACCTGAACGTTACATTTATATCCACTTCCACATGTCCCCTAATACTCTGCCATTATCACCGGCAGAAAATCTAGTTATCTTAGACCGTCAGTAGATATTTTTAAAGCGAAGATTGACAGATTCTTGATTAGTACGGGTGTCAGGGGTTATAGGGGAGAAGGCAGGAGAATGGGGTTGAGAGGGAAAGACAGATCAGCCATGATTGAATGGTGGAGTAGACTTGATGGGCCGAATGGCCTAATTCTGCTCCTTGAGCCTTCGAGCTTAACCCCTTATCCTGAAACCACAGCAAAACCATCAACTCTGCCTAAATGACTCCATTTTACAAAACCCTTTCTCACTTACAAAAGTCACCTTGAAGCTTCTGTCTTTGCACACTTTCAGAACTGCCAAACACCTCCCAGATTGTGCAGACATCTTCCCAAATTAAATAAGATCTTCTGAAGTGTACTAAGAACAATCTGGTAGGTAAATCCATCTGTCACTAGGCAAGATATCTGACTGATTTGCTAATTAACAAGATAATGTTTGTGGAATCTATCCAGAAGCTGTGAGGTATTTCAGTTCCAATCTTCAGGCACTTTCAGGCTGCAGTTTATACCAGCGGGATTGACAGACTCGAGGGACTCTGACCTTCCCGCTCAAAGCACGGTTGTTGTCGGTTGGGTTGCCAGTTCTCTGCAGTTCTACCCCAGGAGGAATCAACACACTGTGTCTGTGTTAATGAGTTACTTGTTGAACCCAATTTAGTAACCAACCTCCAGAGGTTCAATGGTTCAGTAGCCCCTTTATTATCACATGTGCTGAGGTACCGTGAGGTTGCATTTTTTAGCATATAGATCAGTAAGATTATTGCCATGCACATGTGCAATCCCTGGTTAAGCACACAATGCATAGGAACAGCCCTCTGAGTCTGTATGCGACAGTCAGCAGGTTTTAGCGGCATTACACAGTCCCAACCGGCCATAAAGGTCTCCATCCGGCGGTTCCTCATCCTCGTCCTCCTCCATCCTCACCCTCGTCTGGCCATCTTCAACCTTTGTGCTGTGGGGTCACCTCCTGCAGCCGACCTTGAAGGCGTGGAAGAGGCTGTGCCTGTAGCTCCCTGGGTCATCCTTGTTGCCTTTCTTATACGAACGAACAAGCACTAGAGCTTCCCTCCAGTGTACCGGGGGCTTACCTATCGCGTAATTACACCCGCTGCAATATTATCAAGCGGTGAAACCTTTCGGATAGAATCAAAGAATGTTGGCACACCTCCCTCAAACCTGCCATCTGCCCAGGGTCATGACCACAAACAACAAAGCACTGTGGGATGGTGCTGCATATTAAATAAGTACTGACGAATAAATGGTCATTATCAGCTTGCCTGCATGCTTGGAATGAACGTGAGAATTTCTGGATGCATCCTATACCTGGAGTTGATACATATGCACCAGAATACAGCACCTAATGTATCTTGAGAAAAAAATGTTTTAATACTTTTTCTTTTGCGTGACGGCACCGACTTGTGTGGAGCTGAGGTTTAACTGAGCTGAGGGTGGAACAGTGGCGCAGCGGTAGAGTTGCTGCCTTACAGCGCTTACAGCACCAGAGACTCGGGCTCGATCCTGACTACGGGGTTCTCCCCGTGACCGCATGGGTTTTCTCCAAGATCTTCGGTTTCGTCCTGCACTCCAAAGACGTTGACAGGCTAATTGGCTTGGTATGAATGTAAAAACTGTCCTTAGTGTGTGTAGGATAGTGTTAATGTGCGGGGATCGCTGGTCGGCGTGGACTCGGTGGGCTGAAGGCCCTGTTTCCACACTGTATCTCTAAACAAAACTAAACCTCTGCGGATGAACTTGACCCATGAACATATCTACACGGAAAGTGCCAACAAAATGACTTAACCATGGGATTTACCTCAGCCAAGGCTAACACTCCTTGCCATGTGCACACAGGCACATCGTCACAAGCAGCTGGTGTGGAGCAACAAATCTGGCCATGATACTTCCTCTACCAATCCTTAGGATGATGCAGAGGTTTACAGTGACACCATGGGTGCTGTTATGTAGGAAAGAACTGCAGATGCAGGTTCATACCGAAGATAGGCACAAACTGCTGGAGTAACTCAGCGGGTCAGGCAGCATCTCTGGAGAGAAGGAATGGATGACGTTTTGGGTTGGAACCCTTCGTCAAACTCTTCTTCAGGTCTGATGAGGAGTTGTAACTTGAAATGACACCTATTCTTTTCCTCCAGAGATGCTGCTTGACCTGCTGAGTTACTCCAGCATTTTGTGTGGATACTGTTGCTGTCTCAATCCTCCAGCATTCCAGACCTCTAGTGTTGTTGTGTGGAGATTCCACATTCTTCTTGTGACCAAATGGATTTCCTCCAGATGCTCCCATATTTTCCTCCCGTATTCCAAAGACATGCAGGCTGGTAGCGTAATTCTGTTTATAGTGCATTACCCTTCATAGGTGGGGAAGTGGGAGATTCAGCTTGCGAGGGAGAATGGGACACCAGGAAATGAACAGGTGAATGGAACTGATGGGAATGCGCCAAGAGATGATTTACACTCGGTTGTCCAAATGGCTTCCTTCAAATAAGTCATAAGAAAATATGAGGAAATGACAAGAAGATAGGCACAAAATGCTGGAGAAACTCAGTGGGACAGGCAGCATCTCTGGAGAGAAGGAATGGGTGACGTTTCGGATCGAGGCCCTTCTTCAGACTGGTCAGGGAAAAGTTAAACGAGAGATATAGACGATGATGTAGAGAGATAAAGAACAATGAATGAAAGACATGCAAAAAAAAGTAACGATGATAAAGGGAACAGGCCATTGTTAGCTGTTTGTTGGGGGGAAACGAGAAGCTGGTGAGACTTGAATGGGGGAGGGATAGAGAGAAAGGGGGAATGTTGGGGTTACTTGAAGTTGGAGAAATCAACAGAGGAAATGACAATCTGTACTTACCTTAAAACTCAATCCACTGTTTGAACCTCAAAATATTGGTTGGACCTTTCTTGCATTAATTTGTGCACTCCGGGTCAGCTCACTATAAGATGGCTGTGACTAAGCTCGAGAGGGTGCAGAAAAGATTCACACATTTGTTGCAGGAAGGAACTGCAGATGATGGTTTACATCAAAGATAGACTCAAAATGCTGGAGTAACTCAGCGGGACAGGCAACATCTCTGGAGAGAAGGAATGGGTGATGTTTCAGGTCTCAAAACGTCACCCATTCCTTCTCTCCAGAGATGCTGCCTGTCCCGCTGAGTTACTCCAGCATTCGGTGCCCATCCTCTCTTTAAATCTCTTTTAGCTGCCGCACATATTCCAGCCCAGTAAATTTAATGATGTATGTAATGTCACAGCCAATATGCAAACAGCAAATAAAAACAGGATAAGTGACGAGTTTATTTGATTTTATTAATGTTGCTTGGAGGATAAACTCTGTCCTCGATGCGGGAATAGTTCCCACAGGATGTTTCACATTTGTAGACAGATGGCTGAGGAGGACTGTTTGTTCTGGTCTTCGGTCTGTTGAAGGCGAGATGGAAAATTATATTCACAGTATGAAACTGACTGTGTCTTTCACCTTCTGCATTGCTGGGGCTTGGTCTCCTGCACTCAACGCCCCTCACACCCCGCTCCAACTGCCTCTCGCACTCTGCATCTTGTCCCTTCTCACTTTCAGTCTCGTCCCGCCATAGAAACATTGAAAAATAGGTGCAGGAGTAGGCCATTCGGCCCTTCGAGCCAGCACCGCCATTCAATGTGATCACGGCTGATCATCGAAAATCAGTACCCCGTTCCTGCTTTTTCCCCATATCCCTTGATTCCTTTAGTCCTAAGAGCTAAATCTAACTCTCTCTTGAAAACATCCGGTGAATTGGCCTCCACTGCCTTCTGTGGCAGAGAATTCCACAGATTCACAACTCTCTGGGTGAACATTTTTTTTCTCATCTCAGTCCTAAATGGCCTACCCCTTATTCTTAAACTGTGTGCCTTCCATCACAGTGAGGAGGTGACTGGAGGAGACTCACTGTGATGGATGTTTCTTTTTGTTTGGTGTTAGTTTATGATTTTATGTGTTATTGCATTTTTATTGATTATTCTTATTGGTCTTATTGTTGAACTGCGGGTAATGTTTCTTTTCACTGCACATTTATGTGTATGTGACAAATAAACGACTATTGACTATTGACAACATCGGGAAACATTTTTCCTCCATCCAGCCTGTCCAGTCATTTAAGAATTGTATGTTTTTTTATACTGTATGTCACCTTCCAGCTCCCCCCCCTCGTTCCCTCAGTCTCAATCTCTGTCTCTCTCTCTCTGTGTCCCCTTTCTCCGTTAGGTGGTACCATGGAGCCATCAGCCGGGCGGATGCGGAGAATCTGCTGATGCGGTGTAAGGAGTGCAGTTACCTGGTGCGGAACAGCGAGACCAGCCGCAATGACTACTCTCTGTCGCTGAGGTGAGCTCTGAGCTCCTGTCTTTAGCGGGAGGCACTTTACTGAATGCAACCTCTCAAAGCTACCGTTTGTGTTTCATTTTCTCCATGGGGTAGAAATTGGGTCAACTCAAGGGCGGCACCAGTAAGAGTTGCTGCCTTACAGCGCCAGAGACCCGGGTTCGATCCTCACTATGGGTGCTGTCTGTATGTAGTTCGTACGTTCTCCCGTGACCTCGTGGGTTTTCTCCTGGTGCTCTGGTTTCCACCCACATTCCAAAGACAGACAGGATTGTAGGTTAATTGGCTTCGGTAAAATTGTCATTAGTGTGTGTGGGATAGTGCCAGTGTATAGGGATGGCAGGTCGGTGCGGACTCATTGGGCCAAAGGGCCTGTTTCCGCGCTGTGTCTCTCAACGAAACTAAACTAAACTAAACTCACTCCACAATGAGATCTCATTGCTGCCCCCTGCTATCTATCCCATTGCCTCTTCCCCATCCCACTTTCCCAATATTCCTAGGTCCAACTCCAACCTCTTCTCCTTTTCCCTCTCTTCCTCGTGGCCTTTCAGCTTCTTCCCCCTCCTCTTGCCCTTTCTCAACCCCTCCCCTCTTGTCACCTCTCCCCTCTAACCCTCATTCCCCCCCCTCTTATTTTACCTTCTCTCTCTCTCTCTCTCCTTGTTCTGGTGTCCAATTCTCTCCTTCCTCCTTGCTCTCCTCCACCGCCCCTACGCCATTTCTCTCTTTTCACTATTCACTCACTTTTTTCCTCTCTCCTTCATTCATCCTCTTCCCTCCTCACCTCCATTCCCTCTTCGGACAGATTCTCCTGCTTCCGATGCATTGTATTGCTTTGGTACTTGGTCGTATGCATCGAAACCTTTATGCATCATTTAACTGTTAAACGTTTGTAGTACTGTACAAGCAAAACAGCGGTTATATTCAATGTTCAATTCCCAGAACCACGGGTGAGGAACTTAAATTCAGCTAATTAAATAAATCAGGCATAAAGAGTTAATATCAATCATGTTGAGAGCCTTTTGAGTGTCCTTACTACGTGGCCTATATCTGACTGCAGGCTTACAGTAATGTGGTTCCCTCTTGTGAAACAAGGAACTACAGATGCTGGTTTACAAAAAAAAAGGCTAAAAGTGCTGGAGTAACTCAACGGGTCAGGCAGCATCTCTGGAGTCTGAAGATGGGTCCCGACCCCATAGGTCACCCATTCATTTTGGTTACCTCTGCCATTTTCGGTTACCTCAAGTAATGTACCCTCATGTTTAGACCGTAATGTTGTATCCTTATTGTTTTGATGTGGTTATGCTTTATTCTTAATTGTTAACTGTATGTTTGTGTTGTCGTTTGTGAGCGGAGCACCAAGGCACATTCCTTGTATATGCATACTTAGAAACATAGAAACATAGAAAATAGGTGCAGGAGTAGGCCATTCGGCCCTTCGAGCCCATTCAATATGATCATGGCTGAGGCAAGATCATGGCTGATCATCCAACTCAGTATCCTGTACCTGCCTTCTCTCCATACCCCCTGATCCCTATAGCCACAAGGGCCTCCCTCTTAAATATAGCCAATGAACTGGCCTCAACTACCTTCTGTGGCAGAGAATTCCACAGATTCACCACTCTTTGTGTGAAAAAAAACGTTCTCATCTCGGTCCTAAAAGACTTCCCCCTTATCCTTAAACTGCGATCCCTTGTTCTGGACTTCCCCAACATCAGGAACAATCTTCCTGCAACTAGCCTGTCCAACCCCTTAAGAATTTTGTAAGTTTCTATAAGATTCCCCCTCAATCTTCTAAATTCCAGTGAGTACAAACCGAGTCTATCCAGTCTTTCTTCATATGAAAGTCCTGCCATCCCAGTAATCAATCTGGTGAACCTTCTCTGTACTCCCTCTATGGCAAGAATGTCTTTCCTCAGATTAGGAGACCAAAACTGTACGCAATACTCCAGGTGTGGTCTCACCAATGCCCTGTACAACTGCAGCAGAACCTCCCTGCTCCTATACAAATCCCTCGCTATGAATGCCAACATACCATTCGCTTTCTTCACTGCCTGCTGCACCTGCATGCCTACTTTCAATGACTGGTGTACCACGACACCCAGGTCTCGTTGCATCTCCCCTTTTCCTAATCGGCCACCATTCAGATAATAGTCTGCTTTCCTGTTCTTGCCACCAAAGTGGATAACCTCACATTTATCCACATTATACTGCATCTGCCATGCATTTGCCCACTCACCTAACCTATCCAAGTCACGTTGCAGCCTCCTAGCATCCTCTTGCAGCCTCCTAGCATCCTACTTGGCCAATAAACTTATTCATTCATTCATTCATTCATTCATTCATTCATTCATTCATGTCCTATCAGGCAAACAAAGCTGGGGGAATTAGGCACATGCAAAATTGCTGGGCCCACCATTTACATCCTTTAGTCAGAGGGTGGTGAATCTGTGGAATTCTTTGCCACAGAAGGCTGCCGAGGCCATCAGTGGATATTTTTAAGGCAGAGATAGATAGATTCTTGATTAGTATGGGTGTCAGAGGTTATGGGGAGAAGGTAGGAGAATGGGGTTAGGAGGGAAGGATAGATCAGCCATGACCGAATGGTGGAGTCGACTTGATGGGCCGAATGGCCTAATTCTGCTCCTATCACTCAAGATCTTATGATCATTCGCATCTCATGAATGAGTAAAAGGAAAGTGTTCAACTTAAAGAGAGGTTTAACTGCAGGTGGGCCTGAGCAGTACAGAGACACCGGACGTCTCTGTTGGCACCCATCCAGGAGAAGGCAATGGTTTCTATTATGGATTCCCCAGGTGACCCCAGCTCCATCTTTTATGTTTCCGCTTCGCTGGTTGAAAAGCTGTCATCTCCCTGATGAGCTCAGCCCGATATCCTGGCACACATGACAGGCCGACATTGAACTGTGAGGAGCCCTGCCAACCCCGTTGCTGTGGCAACTGTTAGCAAAACGGATGCCCTTTCTGACGTGTAATGCATGTTATCATCTGATAAGGAGATCAACGTGGTTGCTCATAGCAGCGGTGCAATCAGCATGTCTCCAATGCATTAAAATGGGTTGTGGGCAAATTAAGATCGGTCTGTCAGACATTGAACAGGGGGATAAAATGGCAATCTGAAAGAGTAATTGCTCTAAATGTCAATAGCGGCCCCATATACGAATCAGTGGATTAAATCAGGTTCCAATGCC
Organism: Rhinoraja longicauda; assembly: GCF_053455715.1. Lineage (NCBI taxonomy): Eukaryota > Metazoa > Chordata > Chondrichthyes > Rajiformes > Arhynchobatidae > Rhinoraja > Rhinoraja longicauda. The sequence goes on along the minus strand of NC_135980.1, from coordinate 11,741,091 downwards.
TGGAAACTGGACCCATTTACGTGTTTTTAATGCATGATTTGTACATCAAACCTGTTTTAGAGTCATACTGCGTGGAAACAGGCCTTTCGGCCCAACCTGCCCACACCAACTAACTTACCCCATCTTCAGAGGAGCAGACAAGGTGTAGAAAAAATCTGCAGGTGCTGGTAGTCTAAAGAAAGGTCCCGACCCAAAACGTCACCCATCCTTTTTCTCCGCTCCGTAGATGCTGCATATACTCCATCACCTTGTGTCTAGGTCCCATCTACACTAGTCCCACAAGCCTGCGTTTGGCACATATCCCTCCAAAGCTATCCTATCCGTGTGCCTGTCTAAATGTTTCTTAAACGTTGCGATAGTACCTGCCTCAACTACCTGCTCCGCCAGCTCGTTCCGTCCACCTATTACCCTTTGTGTAAAAATGTTACCCCTCGGATTTCTATTAAATCTTTCCCCCTAAATCTTAATCTCTGCCTTAAAAATATCCATTAACAGTCTCCATAGCCTTCTGAGGCAATGAATTCCACAGATTCACCACCCTCTGATTAAAGGTACGTCATTTTATTTTGAGGCTGTGGCCTCTGGTCCTAGACTTGCCCACTAGTGGAAACAACTCTGCGCCACTCTGTACCTTGGTGCACGTGGCAATAATAAACCTGAACGTAAATTTCATAGAAGCAAATGGAGAGTGGTAGTAGCCGGGTGAGGCGAGGTTGAGGCTAATTGTCAAGGAGCACTGCGCTTGGATGCCCTAGCACTCAACACTGGAAAGTCTGGTGGAGGGTGTTCTGCTTTTCAAAGTAACAGCTGTGTGACACGACGCTCCAACGAGGATCCCGTGTGACCACAGGTGTAAGTTGCATTCAGGAAGCATGAGCTCCACTTTACTCTCCGTTTAAGAGAATGTTCCCAGGACTAGAGGGCCTGAGCTACAGGCAGAGGTTGAGTAGTGCTGGGACTCTATTCCTTAGAGCGCAGGGCGATGAGGGGTGATCTTATTGAGGTGTACAAACATCGTGAGAGGAATAGATCGGGTAGATGCACGGAGTCTCTTGCCCAAAGTAGGTGAATCAAGGACCAGAGGACATAGGTTTAAGATGAAGGGAAAAAGATTTAATAAGAATCTGAGGGGTAACTTTTTCACACAAAGGGTGGTGGGTGTATGGAACAAGGTGCCAGATGAGGTAGTTGATGCAGGGACTATCCCAACATTTAAGAAGCAGTTAGGCAGGTACATGGATAGGACAGGTTTGAAGGGATATGGACCAAACGCGGGCAGGTGGGACTAGTGTAGCTGGGACTTCAAAAGTCAAAGGTGTAAAAGTCTGTTTATTTTCACAACTGGACGTTGGCCGGTGTGGTCAAGTTGGGCCGAAGGGCCTGCTTCCACACTGTATCACTCTATGACTCTATGGCTCTACTCCTGGACTCAATGTGAGCTGTGTCTGGGTGATTTATGTTTCATTCTGGAAGACTACAAAGAGTGCAAGGTGCCAGCAGAAGGAGGACTCTCTGTCATCACATCAGGGACAAAATCATCCATCTTTTTTGACTTGATGTGACAGGTAGTTTTGCAGCAGAAGAATAATGAGGGACCATCAGTGTGGGGAGCTCCATTTTCCAACAAAACAATTCTGCAACAATTGCCGTCCCCCTGCGGTTTTTCTGACAAATTTGACACATGCCACCGGTTACTGAGCGCTTGCCACTGAAGGGAGTTTGCAGCCACATATTGCAGGGAAAACGCAGTTTAGGTGTGAGGCCTGCAGCAGGTGATCTGAGCTCTAGCCGCACAGTTTACTGCCACTGAAACTGGCCTAGCTGGGATGGAGCTAGGGTTGCCAACTTTCTCTCTCCAAAATAAGGGACAACGGGTGACGTCACCGCCCCGCGCCCCACTTGACCTCACGCAGCCAGCAGCCACGTGTTCCCGCTCAACCAATGGCGGCCGTCCGGGCCGGGAGGCGGGTTGCTATGCAACCTCCAGTAGGCGGCGCCCGGGCCGACACTGTCCGGGACTACAGCGGCCCCCGGGCTACAGTGTCCGAGTATACAGCGTCTGGACCTACAGTGTCCAGGCATAGAGTGTCCGGGCCTACAGTGTCCGGGCCTACAGCGCCGTCCGGGCATAATACAGGGCAAGGGCGATCCCGTATGGGACAAAACAATTTAGCCCAAAATACAGGATGTCCCGGCTAATAGGGGACCGTTGGGAACCCGAGATGTAGCTATAGCAGCTTCTCCACAGACTGAGTCCCTAATTAACCTCGGTCGGCACACACCGCAAGTCTGAACTCTATCATGGACCCGGACTGCTTGCTGCACGCAGAGCTCTCTCTGCACATGTATTTCAAGAGAGACCACAGCATTGGTTTAGTTTAGAGATACAGCTCGGAAACAGGCTCTTCGGCCCACCGACTCCATGCTGACCAACGATCCCCGCACACTAGCACTATTCTACACACACTAGGGACAATTTTCTTCTTTTTTTTTTGCCAAAGCCAATTAACCTACATCTTTGGAGTGTGGGAGGAAACCAGATATCCCGTAGTAAACTCACACAGGTCACGGATAGAACGTACAAACTCCAGAAGTTTGTACGAGACAGAGACAGAACTCGTAATCAAGATCAAACTCGGGTCTCTGGCGCTGTGAGGCAGCATCTTTATTGCTGCGCCACCATTGAATTGGCCCCCACTGCCTTCTGCGGTAGAGAATTCCACAGATTCACAACTCTCTGGCTGAAAAAGTTTTTCCTCATCTCAGTCCAAAATGGCCTACCCCTTATTCTTAAACTATGACCCCTGCTTCTGGACTCCCCAGCATTGGGAACATTTTTCCTGTATCTAGCCTGTCCAATCCCTTAAGAATTTTATATGTTTCTATAAGATCTCCTCTCATCCTTCTAAATTCCAGTGAATGCAAGCCCAGTCGACCCATTCTTTCATCATATGACAGTCCCGCCATCCCGGGAATTAACCTGGTGAACATACGCTGCACTCCTTCAATAGCAAGAATGTCCTTCCTCAATTAGGAGAACAAAACTACACAGGTGCGGTCTCACCAAGGCCCTGTGCAACTGCAGTAGGACCTCCTTGCTCCTGTACTCAAATACTCTCGCTATGAAGGCCAACATGCCATTAGCTTTCTTCACTGCCTGCTGTACCAGCATGCTTACTTTCAGTGACTGATGTACAAGGACACCCAGGTCTCATTGCACCTCCCCTTTTCCTAATCTGACACCATTCAGATAATAATCTGCCTTCTTGTTCTTGCCACCAGACCTCACATTTATCCACGTTATACTGCATCTGCCATGCACCTGCCCACTCACCCAACCTATCCCAGTCACCCGACAGCCTCATAGCATCCTCCTCGCAGCTCACACTGCCACCCAGCTTTATGTCAAATCCGAATGTGGTGTCGTTTCTCTACCTGATACGTCACCACATTCCTTCTCTCCAGAGATGCTGCCTGGCCCGCTGAGTTACTCCAGCATTTTGTGTCTATCTTCGGTGTAAGCCAGCATCTACAGTTCCTTCCCTGCACATTTGCAAACACCAGCTGCCTATCTTTACAAAAAGGAGCAAAATTCTCACTGGGCTATTCTTTTTGTCAGTTTGTCATTCTGAAGCTTAACATCTCATTGTGAAAGTTAAAATGTTTACATTTTTGGATGCAGGTTAATTTTTGGATATTCCTCTCCTGCACTATCAGTACCTGTCTACGCACACAGCCGCGATTAAGCTGTTTCAATTAAGAGTCAGAAAATGGTGCGCTATTCTGATTTCCCAAGGTGTGCTTCCTCTGGGGCTGAGGCTCAGAACAGCCCCATAAAAGTACGATGTGCTGGAGTCGCTCAGCGGGTGAGGCTGAATCTGTGCAGGGAGGAAGGTCGGGTTACCGATCAAGTCCACGACCTCTCGTCAGAAGCCGGGGATGTGAAAGAGGAACAACTTATAATGAGGAACACATTCGGGCAAAAACCGGCGGGGACATAAAGGGAAAATAAAAGAGGTGGCAGATCAGAGGCGATTAAAAGCCAGCAGACTGAAATGGAAATGCTATTGTGAGCCTGGAACCCGTTTGGGAATGAAAAATATTCTTTACAATAACAAAGAGTGTTCCACTCTGTCTCAGCTCCATTTGAATTTCAGAAGCAGAAAGGAAAGTGTTGTCACTGCTCTGTGCCGTGTTTAGCTTCACTAATCAGGGATGAAATTCTTGGCATTTACTTATCAAAACACCCTCTCATCTCATTTCGTACAGAATAATATATTGGATTTGGTTGGTATTGTGTCATTAAAAAAACACATTCACTGTGTGTGTGTGTGTGTGTGTATTGTGCTTCTACTGTTGCTGAGAGATGGTTTGGACTATTTCATTTGGAATTTGTACGGGTGACTCCAACAGACTGGGACATCTAGGATTAACATCTCTGGAGAGGACGGAAGAAGGGTCTCAACCCGAAACGTCACCCATTCCTTCTCTCCTGTCCCACTGAGTTACTCCAGCATTTTGCGTCTATCTTCGATTTAAACCAGCACCTGCAGTTCTTTCCGACACATCTCGGATTAATACTGGCTAAATGCCAGAGACTGCGATGTTTACAGCATTCCCTATAGTCAGCCTTCTGGACTCAGTCCTTCAGATTCAGCACATGGAAACAATCCAAAAGCATTCCATGTCCTGAGGGCTAATTTGCAAGTAACTCTGCGAATATGGCATCTGACTGTCTGTCGAGGATTTGAAGTGCACCTGAGCAGCCTTTCTGTTCACGACTCTGGGATTTAGTCAGCACTGACAAACAAAATCTCTGAGATGGAGCTGAGAGGGGCAGGGGTGCATCTGAACAGTCAGGGCTAGTCATCCATCACTAGGCATGCAGATGCTTCTGAGATTGTGGCATGCTCACAGGACAGCAGGAAAGCCGCGAGCTGAGCCACCCCAGCAGCAACAGGAGTGCTCTCCGTTTCCCATGAAGTCATCCATGCTGTTGAGTCACATCAGGAAAATCATCAGTGGCCCAGCAACCAACCAACCACCCACCGAGGGAGGCTTTCAGACGGAGATATAGAGTCACACAGTATTACACCGAAGATAGACACAAAAAGCCAGAGTAATTCGGCTGGAAGGGCAGTAAGCATCTCTAGAGAGAAGAAATCACGACGACCAGGTCGTGACGTTTTCGGGTTTAGTCTGAAGAAGGGTCTCGACCCAAAACGTCACCCATTCCTTCTCTCCAGAGATGCTTCTCTCCAGAGATGCCCTTCCCGCCATTCCTTCTCTCCAGAGACGCTGCCTGTCTCGTTGAGTTACTCCAGCTTTTTGTGTCTATCTTCGGTTTAAACCAGCATCTGCAGTTCCTTCCTACTTATACAGTATTAGTTGTACAGTGTATAAGCAGCCCATTATGTCTATGCTGACCATTCTGTTCATCTACACTCATCCCGTTTAGAGTCATAGAGTCATAGAATCTTACAGCGTGCAGACAGGCCCTTCGTCCCAACTTTGCCCACACGGGCCAACATGTCCCATCTACATGTCCTACCTTCCTGCGTCATCCCTCTAAACCTGTCCTATCGATGTACCTGCCTAAATGCTCCTATTAAGTCTTTCCCCCCCCCCTCACCTTAAACTAGGGGTGCCAACTAGCTCACTGCCAAATTAGGGACAAGGTGACATCACCGCCCCGCGACCCACATGACCTCACCCAGCCAGCAGCCATGTGCTCCCGCTCCACCAATGGCGGCCGCCCGGGCCGGGAGGCGGGTTGCTATGCGACCTCCGTTAGGTGGTGCCCGGGCTGTTGGGACCTACACTGTCCGGACCTAGACTGTTGGAAATTAAAGTGTCCGGGCCTAAAGCGTCGGGGCCTACAGCGCTCCCCGGGCCTAATACGGGGCAAGGGCAGTCCCATACGGGACAAACCAATTTAGCCCAAAATACGGGATGTCCTGGCTAATTTAGGACAGTTGGCAACCCTACCTTAAACCTATGTCCTCTGGTTCTTGATTCCCCTACTCTGGGCCAGAGGCTCCACATTAGGTGCATATACCCCTCTGCCTTGTCCATCTGCTGGTCTAAATGCCTCTTAAACGTATTAATTGTGTCTGATGCCACCACTACCTCTAGCTGTGCATTCCAGATATCAGTTACTCTGCATGGAGAAAAAAAAACTTGCCTCTTGGTAGATTTTTATTCCAGAGATCAGAAACCCAAGGGGTCAAGAGTTCTTGCGTGCTCTCCCTGTGATCGCACCAGTTTCCACCAGAGTTCTCTGGATTCCTCCCACATCCTCAGAATGGCTGCCTGGTAGGTTGTTTGGTCATTATACACTACCCTTGGTGTGTTGGTGTATGGTGAAATCTGGGGGAAGTTAATGGGAGCGTGGAGGAAAGACAATAGGATCAGTGTAGATAGTCCAAGTTAGTCCAAGTGCTGGACTAATTCAGCAGGTCAGACCACATCTCTGGAGAAAACGTTGTGTCTATCTTTGGTATATAGCAGCATCTGCAGTTCCTTTGTACACAATAGGATTAGTGTCGTTTCGTGTCAATGGGTGCTTGATTGTCAGTGCAGGCATGATGGACTGAAGCATTTTTTTCAGTTCCATATGACTCTATAGTTCTACAATTGCAAAAACCTTTATTGCAAGCCCAAACCCTCAGTAGTTCTTCTACCATGTTAACCCTCATAGACCACTGTTCTCACTGGCATCAAATCGCTGTGCCAAATTGGAAGCTGTGGGTTGAAGAACCTCAATCAGCCACAGAGGTTTCCAGGTATGGTTGTTGAGAAGAATAGAACACAGAATAGTACATGACATACATGGAACCACAGATGCTGGATCTCCACAGATGCTGCCCGACCAGCTGAGTTCCTCCAGCACTTTGTATTGTGCTGATAGAACAGGAACAGGCCCATCAGCCCACGATGCCCTTGCCGAACATGATATAGACAATAGACAATAGACAATAGGTGCAGGAGTAGGCCATTCAGCCCTTCGAGCCAGCACCGCCATTCAATGCGATCATGGCTGATCACTCTCAATCAGTACCCCGTTCCTGCCTTCTCCCCATACCCCCTCACTCCGCTATCCTTAAGAGCTCTATCCAGCTCTCTCTTGAAAGCATCCAACGAACTGGCCTCCACTGCCTTCTCAGGCAGAGAATTCCACACCTTCACCACCCTCTGACTGAAAAAGTTCTTCCTCATCTCCGTTCTAAATGGCCTACCCCTTATTCTCAAACTGTGGCCCCTTGTTCTGGACTCCCCCAACATTGGGAACATGTTATCTGCCTCTAATGTGTCCAATCCCCTAATTATCTTATATGTTTCAATAAGATCCCCCCTCATCCTTCTAAATTCCAGTGTATACAAGCCCAATCGCTCCAGCCTTTCAACATACGACAGTCCCGCCATTCCGGGAATTAACCTAGTGAACCTACGCTGCACGCCCTCCATAGCAAGAATATCCTTCCTCAAATTTGGAGACCAAAACTGCACACAGTACTCCAGGTGCGGTCTCACCAGGGCCCGGTACAACTGTAGAAGGACCTCTTTGCTCCTATACTCAACTCCTCTTGTTACGAAGGCCAACATTCCATTGGCTTTCTTCACTGCCTGCTGAACCTGCATGCTTCCTTTCATTGACTGATGCACTAGGACACCCAGATCTCGTTGAACTCCCCCTCCTCCTAACTTGACACCATTCAGATAATAATCTGCCTTTCTATTCTTACTTCCAAAGTGAATAACCTCACACTTATCTACATTAAACTGCATCTGCCATGTATCCGCCCACTCACACAACCTGTCCAAGTCACCCTGCAGCCTTATTGCATCTTCCTCACAATTCACACTACCCCCCAACTTAGTATCATCTGCAAATTTGCTAATGGTACTTTTAATCCCTTCGTCTAAGTCATTAATGTATATCGTGAATAGCTGGGGTCCCAGCACCGAACCTTGCGGTACCCCACTGGTCACTGCCTGCCATTCCGAAAGGGACCCATTTATCCCCACTCTTTGCTTTCTGTCTGTCAACCAATTTTCTATCCATGTCAGTACCCTACCCCCAATACCATGTGCCCTAATTTTGCCCACTAATCTCCTATGTGGGACCTTGTCGAAGGCTTTCTGAAAGTCGAGGTACACCACATCCACTGACTCTCCCTTGTCAATTTTCCTAGTTACATCCTCAAAAAATTCCAGTAGATTTGTCAAGCATGATTTCCCCTTCGTAAATCCATGCTGACTCGGAATGATCCCGTTACTGCTATCCAAATGCTCAGCAATTTCGTCTTTTATAATTGACTCCAGCATCTTCCCCACCACTGATGTCAGACTAACTGGTCTATAATTACCCGTTTTCTCTCTCCCTCCTTTCTTAAAAAGTGGGATAACATTTGCTATCCTCCAATCCACAGGAACTGATCCTGAATCTATAGAACATTGAAAAATGATCTCCAATGCTTCCACTATTTCTAGAGCCACCTCCTTAAGTACTCTGGGATGCAGACCATCAGGCCCTGGGGATTTATCAGCCTTCAGTCCCATCAGTCTACCCAACACCATTTCCTGCCTAATGTGGATTTCCTTCAGTTCCTCCATCACCCTAGGTTCTCCGGCCCCTAGAACATTTGGGAGATTGTGTGTATCTTCCTCAGTGAAGACAGATCCAAAGTAACGGTTTAACTCGTCTGCCATTTCTTTGTTCCCCATAATAAATTCCCCTGCTTCTGTCTTCAAGGGACCCACATTTGCCTTGACTATTTTTTTCCTCTTCACGTACCTAAAAAAACTTTTGCTATCCTCCTTTATATTATTGGCTAGTTTACCCTCGTACCTCATCTTTTCTCCCCGTATTGCCTTTTTAGTTAACTTTTGTTGCTCTTTAAAAGAGTCCCAATCCTCTGTCTTCCCACTCTTCTTTGCCAAGTTAACCTGGTCTCCTCTGTCCGCACAAGGGCCATATCCCTCAATTCCCTGTATATCCATGTGCCTATCCAAAGGCCTCGTATCATATCGACCTCTCCCAGTGCGTTCCAGGCACCCGCCATTCTGTGCAAAAAAACTCGCCCCGCACATCTCTTTTAAACTTTGACCCTCTCACCTTAAAACTATGCCCTTTAATCTTTGACATTTCCACCCCGGGAGACAGTTTCCGACCGTCTACCTTATCCCTTCCCCTCATAATTTTATCAGCCGCTCAGTTCATCACGGGAACCATTATTTTCAAACAGAGCAACGTGATCGCCGATATCCTGAAGCGGGAAAGCTTTGTTTTAGAGTCTCTTCCAATATGTAGGACTTCTGATTGTTTCCCACTTCTGGAAAGGGCAGCCTGGCCGATGTTGGTCTAGATTCTGGAGTGGGGCTTGAGCTCACAACCTCCGAGAAGCATGGGTTGAGCCAAGCCGGTAGCGGTGTGACGCACTTACACAGTTCCCCCTCTCCCCCGTTTCCACAGTGCCACTCAGTGCACTTCTCCAGAATTGGACAACTGATACTGTTGCAAATCATTGGGAGTGGAGAAACGAGAAGCATCCTTTGGGATTTCAGGGCCCAGATCCCAATGAAAGGATAACTGTTCCTGCAAAAGAAATTTCTGCCGATCCCAGGAATAAAAATAGAGACGGTATAAATAGGTCAAGTAATATCCATGCAAAATCAATCTGCATCTTAAGTGCTTCAAGCCTTTCACAAGTATCATGATATCTTTAAAAGCCCAGTAAACTGCTAGGACAGGCTGATAAAACTACATTTTAATGTCTCACATGAAAGATGGCAGAATCAGCACTTCCCCCAGACCTGCAGTGGAGGGTCATCGCTGATCAGCTGTTGAACCCCATAAATCTTCCACTCTTGCTGTTCCCCATTAAAGCTAAGACAGCGTCACAGAAGTGCCGTTGAACGAATCTCAGATTCATCGCTTCCCAGGTTACCCAGCTTCCTGACTGTATCTCAGCGCGCCATCGCCTAGTTGTACTCATTTGAGAATGAAGCTCCTAATCCTGACTAATTAGGGGGCAGATTAGCCAAGAGGCAGAATGAAGCAGCCTTCCACGCACAATAGAGCAATACTTCTCTGCTGTTGCAGGTCCCCGTCATGAATAAAACACCCCGAGCTGCATAATTGACTAAATTGTCAGCCCCCTTTAACACAAAGCCCCAGCTAAAGTAAGTGGATTTATCTGTAACGGGGCTCTGACGTCAGGCTGTAAATGGATGGCCCTGCCCTTCTGCTCTTAGCTTTTGTTCGGTGGCCTCTCCAGAGAATGTGAAACTCATTTCCAAAGACAGCCATTAAGGTCTCCATCGGCACAGGAGCTCTTGTTTCAGTTAAGGAGGGGTTCTAAATTATTCACGTTTCATGTTGTTAATGTGTCACCAGACTTGCTGCGGTCCCCACAGCTCTTGCCGACCAGTGTTGAGAGGATTTGTACAGGTCACAAAAGGACAACAATGAAAATCTTCCAACTGTTATACCTGCCAAGTCTGTTTCAATAATTAATCTTTCTAAGAGTGTTATACGCTCGGAGGTTATTAAGGCTTCATCATATATTCATTTAATTACGTTGATGCAAGGTAATTCTGGGCCCGATTCCCACTCTTTGCCAGGTTAATTGAGATCTACAGTGCAATTGGTCTGAGCATCCTTGACTTAAGGTGACAATAATCAGCCAGTATTCCTACTCCTGATCACCATCTAGTGACTCCCACAAGATGTGCAGTGTGTAATGCTGCTGATTCTAATTTACATGAACATTTCATTGATTAAGACTGTGTGCGAAAAAAGAACTGAGTGAACAAGCTTGTCGTTAACTTTGAATGACTGCAGAACAGTGTTGAACCCTTCCCCCATCCCCCTCCTCTTGGACTCCCCCGGGCGGGCCGCTACCCAAAGTTGAAGAAGGGTCTCGACCCGAAACGTCACCCATTCCTTCTCTCCAGAGATGCTGCCTGTCCCGCTGAGTTACTCCAGCATTTTGTGTCCATCTTCAGTTTAAATCCGCATCTGCAGTTCCTTCCTGCACAAGTAGTCTGGAAAACTCCAAAGCTGAACTGGAATTCGCAGTAATTTTCAAAAAGTAATTATCATCTCCTTTACTTTCTAATCCGTGCCCCTTTGCTTCCTGACCTACATTGATGTCCATTCCATCTAGGGTTGCCAACTGTCCCGTATTAAACGGGGCATCGTGTATATTGGGCTAAATTGGTCTGTCCCATACAGGACCGCCCTTGGTCCTGTATCAGGCCCAGGGGGCGCTGTAGACCCAGACACTGTAGGCCCGGGGGCCGCTGTAGGCCCGGAGCCCCGGGCACCACCTAACGGAGGTTGTGTAGCAACCCACCGGCAGCCGCCATTGGTGTTGAACGGGAACACGCTGGCTGAGTGAGGTCACGTGGGGCGCGGGGCGGTGACGTCAACTTTTGTCCCTTATTTGAGAGTGAGAAAGTTGGCAACCCTAATTCCAACACCTCCATCCTTAACTGTCTTCAAACGTCAAAGGTCCTGTGATTCTTACCCACCTTTCCAGAACATTGCCCATCTCTACAACCTCCTGAAGCCTAGAAATCTTCCACATCTCTCTGCTCCCATGGTTCTGATCTCTTGCACAGCTCTCGTTTCAATTGCTCTAACATTTGTGGCTGTGCGTCAACCAAAGTTCTCAAATTCCTCCTCTACACTTCCTGCTTTAAGATTCTCCTCAAAATCCTCCCCCATTGAGCAGGCCTTCTTCTCAACCGTGCTTAAATACTATCTGAAGCACAATACCTTTCTTTGTTTTTGACCATTCTCTAATAAAGGACTACAGAGCAAGCGTCAACATTCTCAGGAGAGGGGGCAAGTTTTGTGAGCTGGAATTCACAGAACAGCAAGCTTTTCAATAACCCAAAGCGCTGGTGGAACCCAACAGGTCAGGCAGCATCTGTGGAAGGAATGGACAGGCGACATTTCGGGGTCCGGGCTGGTCTTCAGACAGTTTTCTCTAGTACTTTGTATTTTGCTCAAGATTCCAACAACTGCAGTTCCTTGTGCCTTTGTTATGTAATATTGATATCTAAGGAACTTGCGGACACACCCTCCAATGAAGGAGGTGGCATTTCCATTCCTGTTTTGCAATCCTTGGGTGCTCCATTACAGGGTAAAAGATGTCTCTTGCCTCGCAGAATGAAAGCATCGCCACAGTCAACTCTCGTCAGCTTGTTTCAATTTGTTCCCCGAAATCAGACTCGTGGCTTCAGATTTCTGGAGAGGCTGCAGTGGTGGAGGTTCTCCTGTTCATATGATATGTTGAACCAAGGTCACCATTACTTTCGAGCAGATAGAAAAGGACATACTGCACCATCTGATGATATGGTTCACTTGGTGTCCATTCCTCGCTCAACTACCATATCGAGGAACATTTGTGGACTTTGAATCACCTCTCTAGATGCGAGCCATCCATCCCTCATCTTAAGCAGTCACCAGGGAGAGAATATTTTATGCATGAGTCCACCCAGTGAGCATTAACAGAACACTTAACCAGAGGACTGCCGATTTTAGTTGCACATATTTCTGGAGATTTAATCCTCCTCGTTACAAAACTCCTGTCAATGATTATAGAACTTACTATAGATTACACGGACGGAACGGTGGCACAGCAGTAGAGTTGCTGCCTTACAGCGCCAGGGGCCTGGGTTCGATCCTGACTACAGGTGCTGTCTGTACAGAGTTTGTACGTTCTCCTCTTGACCTGTGTGGGGTTTTCTCTGCGAGCACCGATCTTATCCCACACTACAAAGATGTTTGTAGGCTAATTGGCTTGGTACAATTGTACATTGCCCCTCGTGTGTGGAGGATAGTGTCGGTGTATGGGATGATCGCTGGTCGGCGTGGACTCGTTGGGCCAAAGAGCCTGCATCTCCAAACTAAACTAAACTAAGCTTGCTCATCCTCATGATGTAAACGTCTCCCCTCAAACCACTAACGCATTCTTTGCTTTCATTTTCTCCCCATTTCTGAAACCCTGACATCCAAATCCAATGTGAATTGCCAAATGGATGGGGCTGTGGAATCAACATCCTCTCCTAATCCAACTGTGAGAAACAATTATTATTGGCTTCAGTGTTTCCACTCTTGTGTGATCTGGGAACCTAAAGCAACCTGACATTATCGTCCATCCCCGGGGAACAGTCCTGTTGGCCCTACCTGGTGTCAGACCACATTCTAACATTCGCTCTCAAAGCTCTTACACTTCTGACGAGAGTATTTTCAGAAAAGAAAATACAGGCAGAAATAATGGGATTATCCAGTGTGGAAAAAAGGCCGTGCGTTGAGACACACAGATAGACACACAGCTGGTAACCTGATATTAAAGGAGACCACAGGGATCGCTCCTCCTTTAGATCTCCTGGTCGGAATACATTTTAATGTCCTTGTGGTTCTTGTGGGAAGGCTCTGCTTCACAGAAACGATGTGAGTTCTGCACACTTACCGTATGTGAAGACAGTTATTACATTTGAGGAAAAATGGAGACACAAAAGACTGCCGAAGCTGGAATCTTGAACAAAAAAAATACAAACTGCTGGAAAAATTCAGTGGGTCAGGCAGCATTTATGGAGGGAAATGGACAGACTCCATTTCGGGGCGGGACCCTTCTTTAAACTGATGATTAGGGAAGAAGGATCCCGGCACAAAATGCCGCCTGTCCATTAACCTCCCTGATGGCTGACCGCCGATTGAACTCCTCCAACAGTTTGTTGTTTGTTCAAGTCTGAACGTATTCCCAGCCTGAGACTGTCTCTGGAGCTAAATATGTAAAGGTGTTTAACAGCTAGAACAGCGGATAGACATTACCCCCCTTTGAACCAACTGTGAGGAACCACATGAAATAATTATTGTTTGATTCAGGAGTGGCCAAAGATGTTAAGATATTTTTCTCCTCCCTTATTCATCCTCTACTCAACCAGTATGGTTGTGCTGCACTCTGACTGGGCCCCAGAATCAACGCCCGTGATTCCCTCAAACCCGCACATCACTGGGCCAGATGCAAGGATCTACCTCACTAGCCTCCTGCATCCTTGACCCATGAGCAGAGTCTATCCAACCTCAAGGTGTTGCGTGGTTCAGTGCAGTGTCCCACCTCTGATTCTGCCCTGACAGCCCCCAACAGAGGGGAAGGTAGGTGGTACGCTTCATATTCCATCAAAGCTGTCTCTGATGTTGACCCTTTTTAAAGACCTCTGACCGAGAACTGTCAAAGTCAAAGTATTAATAACCTGTTAAAGTCAAACTAATGATAACTTCTTGAAAGCATAGACAATAGGAGTAGGCCATTCAGTCCTTTAGGCCTGCTACACAGAAGGTGGTGAGTGGCTGGAACATACTGCCAGGGATGGTGGTTGAAGCATTAGTGGCATTTAGAAGACTTGTGGATAGGCATATGGATATGTTGGGAATGGAGGTATATGGGTTATCCAGTTGGATAAGTGATGGTCTTGGTACCATGGACACTATGGGACAATGGGCCTGTTCTTGTGCTGTACCTTTCTTTGTTCCACATTCAGCACAATCACAGATAATGAATGACTTCTGTACCCTGTACCTGTCCTCGATGTCGACCAATTAATGCCGTTAGCATTGCTGGATCACTGCTTCACATCCCCTCCAATTGATCATGTGGGACAATTTCCTGAACAACAGAAGCTTAAGATACTGAAGAAGTGTCTCGACCCAAAACATCGCCTATTCCTTTTCTCCAGAGATGCTGTCTGACCCGCTGAGTTAATCCAACCTTTTGTGTCTTATCTTAAGCTTAAGATCTTGTCCACATATTCACTCCAAGCATATTTTCACCCCAACCCATCCGTATATTTAGCTACAGTGCCTTAAAGCTGTATTAGTAAGGCCACCAGGGAAAACCAACCCTATTCAGCCAGTTATTCTATATCTTCAAGCACTTTTTTCACTAAGAAACAAGTGATGTTGCCTGAATATTTCCATCTTTCTGCGGGAAGGCCAGCTGATAATTACTCTTGTGCTGTTTACCGCCATGACTTTTAATTGATATTCAGATTAGTAATAAAGGCCATATGAAGATTTCCCCACTCAAAAAAATTGAGCTGCATCTATTAACATACAATTTCCAAGCCTTGTTACATTAATTGGTAGGCAGCATGCACTTATAGCACATCAGTAACATATCCCATAGGCTGGTTCATCTGTATTACCTTGAGGCTGAATGAACCATGTGAGGTCTGAAGCATTTAGTATCCATCTGCTACGCGTTGCAGGATTAATGCACGGCACCGGAAGAATAATTAGTGATTAGATCATTGTACAGCAACCTCTGTCTCGAGCTCTAACTGTATCAGAGATTAAACTAAATGGAGCAAATGCGTAGAAGATGTGTGCAAGACATTGCATCACTTTCTTTTGTCTGCTAGGAAATGGTAATCTTTTTGTTCGTCCTTGCTCTGCTTGCAGTATTTTACTGTGCAGGAAGGAACTGCAGATGCTGGTTTAAACCCAAGATAGACACAAAATGCTGGAGTAACTCAGCGGGACAGGCAGCATCTCTGGAGAGAAGGAATGTGTGACCTTTCGGGTCGATACCCTTCTACAGATCAGTCTGAAAGTTCAGCCGACTTTAATACTGGGCAGTGAAGTCTATTTTACTTCTTTGAATCCTATCTAAATTAGGCGGAAGGGAACGCAGAAATTTTGAACTTGGGTATAAGAAACTCAGACTAACATTTGTGTTTGAGGAACTGCAGATGCTGGCTTAAACCAAAGATAGACACAAAATGCTGGAGTAACTCAGCGGGACAGGCAGCATCTCTGGAGGGAAGGAATGGGTGACGCTTCGGGTCGAGACCCTTCCAACATTTGCCAGTTCACTTCACGATGGAGCCACAGGGTGTTTTTTTAATCTATTTTGTTCTCTCTGTGCTCATGGTTGCTCAGTGTGGGCTCCCTGACACTCTGACACGCCACTCTCTGAGCCTGAGGGTGCAGAGCCACTGGCTTTCAGAATGGAGAGGCAGCCCAGGGACTGGAGCCGTAAAAGAAAACATTAATAAGAGTCGGGTTCATTGGAGCGAAGCTATCGCTTACTTTGCAATTGGCGGTGTTGGCAGGTGGCGACGGCAGGAACAAAAAGGAATTTATTTTCTGTGATTCCCACCAGAAAGCAATGGAGTGAAACAAGTGGAAATAGTGACCATGTTTCTCCTCACAGTTAAATTGCCCATTTGCTGCACGGTTTCGCGTTCAGAATGGGAATTCTTGGCACCTCAGTGCAGACGGAGGGATATGGATTTTCATGGGGGAGGGCAGTGAACATGTATTGCAGTTAGAGTCTCCTTGGAACATGAAACTGAGGTTGTTTCACTGTGTGTAGTGCAGCTACCCGAGTTCTGAATGTGCTTTATTTTAAATGTAACATTGGATTCACAAGCCTTGGTGAAACACAATTTTCCCATTCAGTCCACTAGGCACCAGTTGCTGATGCAGGGAACATGGTTTAGTTTAGTTTTGTCTGGAGGAACTGTGTGGAAATAGACCCTTCGGCCCAGCGAGTCCGTGCTGACCAGTGACCCCTGTACACTAGCGCTATCCTACACATTTGGGACAATTTACAATTTTTACTGAAGCCAATTAACTTGCAAATATGTACGTCTTTGGAATGTGGGAAGAAACCGGAGCAGCCGGGGATCACGGGGAGAACGTACAAACTCAGTACAGACAGCACCCGTAGTCAGGATCGAACTGGTGCTGCAAGGCAGCAGCGCTACCATGCCGATCCTTCTGGGGGTATGTGACACAAATCCACATCTGCGCTGATCATGGTTCCCATATGAACACAGTAAAGAAGCTGCTTCCATTTTTAAATTATCATTGTGTTTAAACTATTCCATGGCCATGAAGTACCAGGATTGTCCGTTCGACCGTGGTGAGAAGGCTCGAACAAGAGCTTAGGGCTAAGGGCTTGAATCACTGTTACAATTTAATTCAATGGCTGTGCCGTACTGACTATGAAAGCATCTGCAAATTCCTTCCCTGCAACCAAGGAAGGAATTGGCACCCATCCTAACAAAACAAAAAAGCTTTTCGCTGTACCTCGGTGCACTTGACGATAATAATAAACGAAACAAATCTAAACCGTGTACATTTGCACATGTTTACATGGTCTCCTCTTTCCCCTTCAATGTAATCTAGTGCTCATCCCCATTTAGATCCCAGTGCTCATACAAGTACGTCCTCTTAAACTTCCCTGATTTTCATTGCTACATTATTGACATCCCATGTTTTCGGTTGCTGAGGCCCAATCTCTGGAATTGCCCAGACCTCTTCCTTCTGCCCTTCTGAAGAGTCAGAGAACCAAGAGAGGCACGGCACAGAAACAGGTTCCGTCGCCGGACATCAGCCACTCACTCACACTGATCTCACATTAATCATATTGGTATTCTGTAGCGTAGGAAGAAACCGGAACATCTCAGGCGAAACACACACAATCACAGGGAGATAGATGGTGAAAAATGTACACACCACAAACGGCACACCCGAGGTCAGTGTTGAACCGGTGCCTCTGGTGCTATGAGGCAGTAACTCTACCGAATGGGCCACATTTACCTTGTCATATGGTGTGCATTGTTACCTAAGATAGCCAGACACGAAATGCTGGAGTAACTCAGCGGGACAGGCAGCATCTCTGGAGAGAAGGAATGGGTGATGTTTCAGGTCGAGACCCTTCTTCAGACTTGGTGTGTATTCTGAAGGGCGGCACGGTGGCGCAGCGGTAGAGTTGCTGCCTTACAGCGAATGCAGCGCCGGAGACTCAGGTTCGATCCTGACTACGGGCGCCGTCTGTGCGGAGTTTCCACGTTCTCCCCGTGACCTGCGTGGGTTTTCTCCGAGATCTTCGGTTTCCTCCCACACTCCAAAGACGTACAGGTATGTAGGTTAATTGGCTGGGAAAATGAGAAAAAAAATGTCCCTAGTGTGTGTAGGATAGTGCGGGGATCGCTGGGCGGCACGGACCCGGTGGGCTGAAGGGCCTGTTTCCGCGCTGTATCTCTAAAATCTAAAATCTGAACTAATGGGTTCTTGGAGACCGGTCAAGAGATATACATGGAGCCAGGGGTATGCTGCCCCATTGCCAAAGCAAGATTGTTGTCTTAAACGCGAAACATATATTCGGTTGTAAGCACATTAGGCTAGGATAGAAACAGCATTAAGAAATCCATATCTCATAAGGTCACAAGGGATGGGAGTAGAATTAGGCCATTCGCCCATCAAGTCTACTCCGCCATTCAATCATGGCTGATCTATCTCTCCCTCCTAACCCCGTTCTCCTGCCTTCTCCCCATAACCACTGACACCTCCACTACTCAAGAATCTATCTATCTCTGCCTTAAAAATATCCACTGACTTGGCCTCCACAGCCTTCTGTGGCAAACCGTTATTGTAACGTGCCGTATTTTATGATTCCCTCGGTTTTTATTGACATATTAGTTGTTCAAGAATGTGAGATTCCTGCCTTTGGTCGCGAATTCCGACCTCCCACAACTAGCGGAATGGTTACTGGATAGTCATCACCTATTGCCGAGAAACGACCTAACCGTGGTCTCAGCCTTCATCCTGGTGTTCTATGTGTATCTAAGCTCATCCTCAAAGACAAATGAGGAGGTGTACGCTCTTGCATGACAGCGGCAGAAAGCCCTCAGAATGTGAAAAATATGAATTTATATTAAAATAAGTATATTTGTCATGATTATTGCAGACATTAATTGCCCTTTCTGGACCATTGCATATAGTTGAATTATATTTGAGTAAATTCTCCCAGGCACACCATTTGCTCTCTTCATCCTAAATCAAGCAAATTGTGCCAATCGTAGCACTATTAAGTGCTATAATCATAGCCAGTTCCTTAGGAACAATCACACTGGCACAACTCATAACTTATCAACTTTGGCTTTTTATAGCAGCTATTTCCACAAGTCATTAGCCCTCCACATCACTGTTGATATTCATTGATTTTTGTTTCTAGAAAAAAATCGTGCATTTAAATAGCACCTGGCACAGCCGCACAATGTCCCCATATGCCACTGAATTGCTTACAGAATGTAGGCATCCTTGCAATGCAGCAAAGGGTACACACAGCACGTTCCCACAAACAACAGTGGGAATAATACTCAGATCGGATGGTGAAGTGTTGTTGGTTGGTATGGTATAAACATATAAGGTATAAACATTAGCTCAGAGTGGCACAGGGCACCACAGCACAGTGGTGTAGAGGTAGAGTTGAGGCCTTACAGCGCCAGAGACCTGGGCTCTATCCTGACCGCGGGTGCTGTCTGTACAGAGTTTGTACTTTCTCCCTGTGACCCCGTGGGTTCTCTCCAGGTGCTCCGATCTCCTCCCACATTCCAAAGACATGCAGATTTGTAGATTAATTGGCTTGTGTAAACTTGCCCCTGGTATGTGGGATACAAAACTGGGATAACTAGGGTACGGGTGATTATTGGTTGGCATGGGCTCGGCGGGCCGAAGGGCCTGTTCCATTCTGTATCTCTAAACTAAACTAAAGGTACTGCTGAAGGTGCATCCCAGGACTGAGAATGCTAATGGAATTGGCGCTAAAGGGGCTCTTAGTAACATTATAAAGAGAGGGGTCTCCAAAGACGTACAGGTTTGTAGGTTAATTGGCTTTGGGTAAACTTGTAAATGGTCCCTATTGTGTGGGATAGTGTTTGTGTACGGGATGATCGCTGGTCGGCACGGACTCAGTGAGTCGAAGGGCCTGTTTCCGCAGTGCATCTTGAAAGTCTAAAGTGGCATAGTTCTTCCAAGCGGTGTGGATTTCAGAGGACTGAGGCCAGGAGTGTTATTGTTGCTGTACCTCTCTACCACATATCTATATCAAGTCAAGTCAAGTCCATTTTATTTGTATAGCACATTTAAAAACAACCCACGTTGACCAAAGTGCTGTACATCAGTGCAGGTACTAAAAAAGAACATACAATGGCACACACACATAACAACACATACATAAACAGTTCACAGCGCCCCCTCAGAGGGCCTCAAAATTAGGGAGTAGAAATAGGTTTTGGGCCTGGACTTAAAGGAGTGGATGGAGGGGGCAGTTCTGATGGGGAGAGGGATGCTGTTCCACAGTCTAGGAGCTGCAACCGCAAAAGCGCGGGTCACCCCTGAGCTTAAGCCTAGACCGCGGGATAGTCAGTAGCCCCAAGTCGGCTGACCTGAGGGACCTGGAGATAGAGTGGTGGGTTAGAAGATTTTTTATATTGGTGGGGGGGGGCAAGCCCGCTTAGGGCTTTGTATGCGAATAGGAGGAGCTTGAAGTTGATTCTGCACTGTACTGGGAGCCAGTGGAGAGTGGGCCAGAATCGGGGTGGTGTGGTCCCTTTTACGGGTACCCATCAGGACCTGTCAGCAGACCTGGCCATTTCCCAACAGCTAGACAAAACCTAGCTCGATCTGTGGGTCAGTGGAACCCACATCGATAGCAGTCGGTGACAACTGATTTTACGGTCTGCTGCTTATCAAGGATAAGTTGCATTATCATTTGCATATCCACCATATGCTGTGGAGAGTAGACTTCGATATTTCTATCCTTCTTTGTGTACCTGGTCTCAGGTGTGAGAAGCAGGATAGGGGTGAGGGGGAAGGAGGTGATGTTGGAGGTTTGCATGGTAGGGAGTGGCCTGATGAGGTCACTGATAGAGTCTCCTGCCATCTAGTGAGCAGAAGGTCATAGAGTCTTACAGCATGGAAACAGGCCCTTCGGCCCAACTTGCCCACACTGACCAACATGTCCCAGCTACACTAGTCCCACTTGCCTGCATTTGGTCCATATCCCTCTAAACCTGCCTACCCATGCACCTGCCTAAGTGGCTCTTAAACGTTGCGATAGTCCCAGCCTCAACTGCCTCCTCTGGCAGTTCGTTCCACACACCCACCACCCTTTGTGTGAAAAAGGTATCCCTCAGATTCCTATTAAATCTTTCCCCCCTCATCTTAAACCTATGTCTTCTGGTTCTCAATTCCCTACTCTGGGCAAGAGACTCTGAGCGTATAAAGGTACCAGGAATGGAGGGATAGATTCTTGGAGAAGAGGGGTCACATAATCATCCTCTTGTCCATACAACACAGATTTATTATCCGGATGTTTATTGACTTCTAAATTGAACAGTCTTTGCCCACCTTATATATTTATAAAATGTAAATATAAGAGAAAGAGCACGCAGATTTTAAAAATATGTTCCCATGATCTTTTCTCTGCGTTTCTGAGAGGGAAAAATATATAATTTCTAAAATCTCCTCAGCAATTGAGCAATTGACTGACTACCCATTCCTTCTCTCCTGAGATGCTGCCTGACCTGCTGAGTTACTCCAGCATTTTGTGAATAACTCTTCTCAGGAAATACCTAGTTTTGGAACTCCAGTCCGATTGTTCCACAGTATGCCGAGGAACTGCATTCCTTTCAGTTTAGTTTAGTTTAGAGATAGAGCGTGGAAATAGGCCCTTCTGCCCACCGAGTTCGTGCTAACCAACGATTACCAGTAAACTCATAGGTTCATAAGTGATAGGAGTCGAATTAGGCCATTCGGCCCATGAAGTCTGCCCTGCCATTCAATCATGGCTGATCTATCTCTCCCTTCTAACCCCATTCTCCTCCCTTCTCCCCATAACCTCTGACACCCTAAACTAGTTTTATATTATTCCACTTTAGCATCCTACATACTAGGATGTAGGGCAAATTACAGAAGCCAGTTAAGTTGAAAACATGCACTCTTTGGAATGTGGGAGAAAGCCGGAGCACCTGAACAAAATCCGCGTGGTCACAGGGAGAACATATAGACGCCATATGGACAGCACCCATAGCCAGGATTGAACCCGGGTCTCTAGCATTGTAAGTTCATAAGTGAGAGGAGCAGAATTAGGCCATTCAGCCCATCAAGTCTACTCCGCCATTCAATCATGGCTGATCTACCTTTCCATCTCAACCCCATTTTCCTGCCTTCTCCCCATAACCCCTGACACTTGTACTAATCAAGAATCTATCGATCTCTGCCTTAAAAATATCCATTGACTTGGCCTCCACAGCCTTCAACGGCAATGAATTTCACAGATTCACCGCCCTTTCCAAGGCTTTCACCGAAGGCAGCAACTCTACCACTGTGTCACCATGCCACAGTTTTTCCCCATATCGATACGGCTGCTATGGTAACCTGAGCTCTGCGGTACTTTACCCAGACGTCTTCAGCTCAGACACGAGGGGTGGGCCGGTGGTGAGGATGAGTGCCAGCTCTGGTATCAAACCCCAGCAGGAGTCAGGAAAGCCAGGAGGAAACTGTGGGCAGGAATTTAAAATAGAAGCAAATACCACAGCTAGAACCACGGAACGTTACAACACAATTCCCATGCTTCCTTTCACACTGAGCGAGTAACTTCTTCCTGTATCCTCCCAGAAGTCAAAATAGATATTATAATTATTCAATCACACTTGTCAAGTTTCCAACCCTGCAAGTTTTCTCAAATTGCCTTTGCTTACTTGCATTAGTGGCTGCATCTCAGAAATAATTAACTATAAAGTGCATTGAAATGCACGAACTACAATTAACTACAAAGTGCATTGAGCTAATGTTAAGGATATGATAATATACTGGCTGGATTCTTACTTCAGCCTTATTCATGGCACTGGATGCATCTATCCTGTGTGTAGGGACCAAAAAAAAAGGGTTGTGATTGCATGTCTCATTCAGGGTGGCACCGTGATACAGTTAGCGGGGCTGTTGCCACCAGGATCGTGGGTTCGATCCTGTCCTCTGGCGCTGTCTGTGTGGAGTTTGCACATTCTCCCTTCGGCCGCCTGGGCATGTTTGGGGTGCTCTGGTTTTCCGACAAAATCATGCTAGCTGGCAAGCTAATTGGCCACTGTAACTTCAATAGTCAACAGTGCTTTTTATTGTCACATCAGTTAATTGTTAACACAGTGAAATTCTTTTCCTTACAAACAGTCCAGTGGAGTATCGCCATATCCCCCGATCCCCGATTAGCAAGTGTGCAGCAATAATCTACTGAGCCACAAGCAGGAGGCACCATGTTTTGGCGCCATGTTCAAAGTCCATGAAGAGCGGTGGCCTGTACCAGGCAAGATCATAAGTGATGGGAGTAGAATTAGGCCATTCGGTACATCAAGTCTACTCTGCCGTTCAATCATGGCTGATCTATCTCTCCCTCCTAACCCCATTCTCCCGCCTTCTCCCCATGACCCTTGACACCCGTACCAATCAAGAATTTATCTACCTCTGCCTTAAAAATATCCACTGACTTTGCCTCCACAGCCCTCTGTGGCAAAGAATTCCACGGATTCACTACCCTGAATCCACATGGTTGTTGCTGACTTCCAGCCATCTCCTTCCATGGATCCCACATCACTCTCCTCGGCTTTCCTTTGTTCCCCAGTGCGTGGGAGAGTTGCAGAACCTGGCGGTTGCTAATGGCGATGTGGGGAGGACAGGTTACAGTGAAAATTAGTGAGAGAATGGGATTGCTCCGTGAGTCGGCATATGCTTGATGGGCCAAATAACCTCTTTCCACATCACAAAGAAATATGGAAATGTAGAGGAAATAGTAAATGGGAGATTAAAATGGCTTTATACTCCCGAGTATTCCATAGGAAGTCAATTCAGTTTAGCTGTAGATTGGAAGCTGTCATCGGCTGATGGTGGTTTATCGTGCTATTCTCCACATAAACTGCATTATAATGTGGGGAGCATTCTGTTCCCTTGCTGTTGTATAGATTCAAGCATTCTGAAACCTTAGCTCATGAATATTACATTAGGCTGGTAATAGCACTTGTCTCTTAATCAGCTCCTATCTGTCTGCTGCTAACCTAAGTTCCAAGCCTTCCAGGGGGGAATTTTTTTAACTAGATTACAGTTCACATTAAGGTAATGTGCACCAAATTCTTTTGGTGGTCCCAAGTTAATCGCCCCCACCTACGCACAATGCACGCGTGCTCGCAAACAGACACACACACAGACACACACACCACACACACGCGCACACGCACTGCTCTATGTCTCTTGCCCTGACTCAAATTTGTTTGTTTGTTTAGTTTATCGTCACGTGTATCGAGGTACAGTGAAAAGCTTTTGTTGCCTGCTAACTAGTCAGCAGAAAGACAATACATGATTACAATTGAGCCACCCATAGTGTACAGATGCATGATATAGGGAATAACGTGAATAACGTTTAGTGCAAGGTACACTGGAATTTAGAAGGATGAGAGGAGATCTTATCGAAACGTATAAGATTATTAAGGGGTTGTACACATTAGAGGCAGGAAACATGTTCCCAATGTTGGGGGAGTCCAGAACAAGGGGCCACAGTTTAAGAAAAAGGGGTAGGCCATTTAGAACTGAGATGAGGAAAAACTTTTTCAGTCAGAGAGTTGTAAATCTGTGGAATTCTCTGCCTCAGAAGGCAGTGGAGGCCAATTCTCTGAATGCATTCAAGAGAGAGCTAGATAGAGCTCTTAAGGATAGCGGAGTCAGGGGGTATGGGGAGAAAGCAGGAACAGGGTACTGATTGAGAATGATCAGCCATGATCACATTGAATGGTGGTGCTGGCTCGAAGGGCCGAATGGCCTCCTCCTGCACCTATTGTCTATTGTCTAAAGTCCAGTGAAGTCCGATCAAAGTTAGACACAAAATGCTGGAGTGTAACTCAGCGGGACAGGCAGCATCTCTGGAGAGAAGAAATGGGTGACGTTTCGGGTTGAGATCCTTCTTCAGACTGATCAAAGATCAGAAAATCAAAAGAAAAGAGATCTGATCGAAGATAGTCCGAGGGGTTCCAATGAGGCAAACAGTACCTCAGGACTCTCGTTGCCAAATGAGATGGCAGTGCAGAGGGCTCTAGCGACAAGGCTGCCTCGTCCAACTGCATCTATCCCATCGCCAGGAGAGTAAATAGTCCTTTGCTCATCCGATGGTTTAACTAGTTCACTCTTAAAGACTCCATTTGGGACTGTTCCCATTGTAATAACAGCTATGCCTAAGGGATGCAGCAGATGGTGTCATTATTGCAAAACAGAAGCAGTGATGGGAAGGACCCAGCTGCAGACGTGGATTTGAGTTTCTGCCAGTGTTTGGAGGCCGTCCTCTTCCCCCAACCCCTTCGGGCCTCACACATCTGCACCTGGCACCTATACAGCCGGCGTTTCCGATTCAGGCAGCCGCTGGCTTTCCACTCCACGCACAAGCTCATGGAATAACTGCAGAGGAAAGCTTTCCAATCAGGTGCCAACTCTGCTTGGACATATCTTTGAAGGTGTCAGCACTTAATCTCCTGCACTCCTCAGCCAAACTCTGTGTACTCGACATCTCCAATATGTCATGGAGTCACACAGGAGAGGCCCTTCAGCCCACCATACGCATCCCGACCATCAAGCACCTAACTATGTTTAGTGTAGAGATACAGCGGGGAAACAGGTCCTTCGGCCCGCCGAGTCCGTGCCGACCAGCGATCATCCGTACACTAGAACTATCCCACGCACGAGGGACAATTTACAATTTTACCGGCCAATTAACCTACAAACCTGTATGTCCTTGGAATGTGGAAGGAAACTGGAGCACTTGGAGAAAACCCTTGCAGGTCACGGAGAGACTCCGTACATACAGCACCCAGGGTCAGGATCGATCACTGGT
>NC_135980.1:9318783-9368783 GCF_053455715.1 Rhinoraja longicauda | reverse complement strand
AAGGGCTGGTGACCAAAACAGATGATTCTTCGTAGTCAAGGCTAGCTGACCACAACTTTGTTCTTTTGCCAAACACCTGAACCTTTTCAAGTCTACCCCCACCTTATGTCCTTTCTCATGTGAGGTCTTTCTTCTTTATCAAACAAATGTTATTATCTGTATTTTTTAAAAAAAATTAAAGTTCAGTTGCGGTTTGTGTAGGCAATAACTTATATTCACGGGCAATAATTTTTCTGCAGTGCTCTCATAACGTGAGACCACAAGATCACACTCTCAGTGAAGGGAAAATGTGGACTTCACGGAAGATACACAAAGATATTCTTTCACACTGCCGCCTTCGCCAAGCTCTTCGTTACAACCTTGCTCACTGAGCATATGATTTGCATTGGAGCCACACTCTGCTTTTTAACATTTGGATGTGTCACGAGTGTAAATGTTAACAGCACCAAGTTAACCTGCTCTGTCACCTCTGACTCAGAAGGCCAAGGTTCCCATTCCACTCAAAGAAATAGGGCAGCACGGTGGCACAGCGGTAGATTCGCTGCCTTACAGAGCCAGAGTCTCGGGTTCGATCCTGACCATGGGTGGGTGCTGTCTGTGCGGAGTTTGTAAATTCTCCCGGTGACCTGCGTGGGTTTTCTCCGGGTGCTCCGGTTTCCTCCCACACTCCAAAGACGTACGGGTTTGCAGGTTGTTTGGCTTTGGTAAAATTATAAAGTGTCGCGAGGTGGGTAGGGTAGTGTTGGTGTGCAGGGATCGGTCAGCGCGGACTCGATGGGCCGAAAGGCCTGTTTCCGTGCTGCGTCTCAAAACTAAACTAAAGCGAACTGAACTAAATGCTTTCCACACAAAGGGTGGCGGGTACATGAAAAAAGCTGCCAGAGGATGTGGTAGTTAGTGGCAGGTACCTCAGTACTAAACAGCCTTCCCCTCACCCCCAAACATTGAGCTCTGATTCCAGACTCCCCAACCAAGGAAACATTCTCCCTGCATCCATCTTGCAAGAAGTTTGTAAATTTCAATGAGACCACCTCTCATTCTTCTATACTCGAGAGAATCCAAGCCTAGTCTACTTACTGGCTCCCCATCCATCAGATCTGTTATCACGAGGACAGTCTGGCAAATTACAATACCATGAGTAAATACTGACAATCTTCTTCCCAAAGAAGAGGATTCTAAAACTAGAGGACACGGGCTTAAGGAGAGAAGGGCAAGATTTAAGAGGGAGCTCAGGGGCAACGTTTCGCTCAGGGGATAGTCTGAATCTGAAATGAGCTGCCAGAGGAAGTTATAGAAGTGGATGCAATTCTCACTTTTAAAAGACATTTGGGCAGATGTATGGATGGGAAGAGTTTAAGAGGGCTATGGGCCCAATGCAGGCAAATGGGACTAATCCATAATGCCAACTTGGTCATCATGGACATGTTGAACTGAAGGACCTGTTTCTGTGCTGTTTAGCAGTGACTCTATGATATCCCCTCTGTAGCAAGCACATCACTTGTTAGTAAGGATAACAATGGTCAATTAACCTACAAAACTAAAACACATCTTTGGCACAAATGAGGAAATTGCAGCTACTGAGTCACAGTTAGAACGTGCAAACACCATGCAAGGCCAAAATCCAACCTAGATATCCGTAACCGTAACATAACAGCGTGAACCATTGTGCTGGATATGGGCCAAGAGGGTGAGCTGTCGAGTTTAGTTTAGTTTAGTTTAGAGATACAGTGTGGAAACAGGCCCTTCAGCCCATCGAGTCCCCTCCGACCAATGATCACCTGTACACTTTTCTATGTTATCCCAATTTCATATCCTACACAATAGGGGTCATTTACATGAGCCAATTTACCTACAAACCTGTACGTCTTTGGAATGTGGGAGGAAATTGGATCACCCGGAGACAGGGAGAACGTGCAAACTCCGTACAGACAGCACCCGTAGTCAGGATCGAACCCGGGTCCTTGGCGCTGTAAGGCAGCAACTCTACCGCTGCACCATCGTGCTGCCTGCCTATATATCTTTTTAGTCATACAGTGCAGAAATAGGCCCTTCGGCCCAACCTGCCCACACTGACCAACATGTCCCACCTGCCTGCATTTGGCCCATGTCCCTCTAAACCTGTCCTATCCATGTACTTGTCTAATTGCTTCTAAAACATTGCAATAGTCCCTGCTTCAACTGCCTCCTCCGACAGCTCATCCTATACACCCACCATCCTCTGTGTGAAAAAGTTACCACTCCAGATTCCTATAAAATCTTTTCCCCCTTCACCTGAAACCTATGCCCTCTGCTTCTCGATTCCCCCACTCTGGGCAAGAGACTCTGTGCATCCGGTACCGATCTATTCCTCTCGTGATTGTTCTGGAAACAAAACAAGCCTGCAGCTAACGGAGAGGCAAATATCTGAAAGACTTTGACCTTCGTCCCACAGTGGCAGTTAGAATAGCTGCCTTTACAGCAAGGCCTACCCCCTGCAAAGCTTCTGCCGTATTTCATTGACCTGACCTTTATCGCCGATAGTCAGCTGGTGCCGGGCCTGCTTGAATATGCTGGTGCAGGCTTGCATTGCAACACTCTGTCCCTGTGTGTAGGTGGATGCACCACTCTGAAGCCTTGCCGTAACCAATTCTTGAAGGACATTGATGTGTTATCTAAATTGTGCATGCAGAAAAACAACTGTCAAACCACTAAGGTACAGAGATGAAGCACGTATATCTAGAAATAAAATCACCAGGCACTGAAAGAAAGGCATTATTTACTCTTGGTGGGAGATAACTGAGCAGCGCAGCCCAAAAAACAATTGACCTTTCAGCTGTTGGTGTGTCATTCATTTTATCTTAAATGACTGTTTCTTGAAAGCCTCAATCTCGTATGTTAAATGGATACTGTGAGAGTGCTGGTGCATTCTACTTACTACAGCAGCCTTTCCACCCGCAGGAGAGTCAGGACTGATGGAGCATAGTTAAAAGACTCAAATAGTCATGGAGTAACAGAGATGTCCAGCACAGAAACAAACCCTTCAGTCCACCTTACCCCTGCTAACTAGATGAGGCTGGACCCTGACTCCCCTGACTCTCAGTCTGAGAAAGAATGCTGAAACAGTGTTTTGAAGGAACTTTTTCTATTTTAGTTGAAGCATTAACCCATTTAATTTAATGACTCTATGGCAAGAGGGATTTCAAATGAAAGAGCTAAACAAATGGCACCACAACTTAAGGGCATTTGTAAATCTGATTGAGAGAAAATTGCTTTGAAATATCATATGAAGAAAGAAAATAGATTGTTTAAAATTTTTTTAATCTCCTGCTCCAAGTCTCTACAAACTGGAGAATGTCGGTCCCTCCTTAATCCCTTTCTGAAGGAACTCATCGGGATAGCTGGCTCCGTCCTGGCAGCGGAGTTGGATTCATGGGAGGTGGTCTTGGAGGGGAGGATGCTCCTCAAACTGTGGAGTACCCTGGACAATACAGCTCACCCCCTCCATGACACACTGGTCAACCTGAAGAGTACCTTCAGCAACAGATTGGTTCCACCGAGATGCAGGACAGAACGCCACAGGAGATTCTTCCTCCCTGTGGCTATTAAACTGCGCAACTCCTCCCCCTTCTGTCGTGGGGTAGACTGAGACTGACTGATTCCCCTCCCCCTGCCCCCCCCCCCCCCCAATCTTTGCACACCCCCCAAGCCTATCCACTTGTCACTTTAATTTCATGTTTCATGCATTTTGCGTTTTTATGACCGTTGGCAGATCAATTTCCCTCCTGGGATAAATAAAGTTCTAGCGTATCGTATCATATCGTATAATATCGTGTCGTAAGATATCTCGCTGTGGTCGGATTTTCTTTCTCATTTCACCTCTGCCCCAAAATGGTCAGAGAGGACAAATGACTAAGTCACCACAGTGAAAGTAAAGCTAACAGTTTCTGATCCAACCTCTGCCTCATATTCAGACTGTCATAGTTACTTAGAAATTACTATTACATTTAGTACTTATTCGCAAAGATAAATTAATTCACACAATTCACACAAATATCCCAATGACAGACTTTGACTGTTTCCATTCTTTCATTTGGCCCATTTGCAGTTTTAGACTAACTGTATCGGGCATTTAGAAATCTATTATGTGCGGCTTTTTTACTTTCACTTCTGCTTCCCCATGAATTTAATTCAGTAGTAACTGGTTTCATTTCTTACCAACAATGAATTTTCTCAAAATTGAATAGCTTCAAATATTTAGGCAAGGGCAGGTTGTTGATGAAACAGTAGAAGATGGTTTGGCTTAAGTCACACTAGCCAGTGTTGTTGTACAGTTATACGTTCATAAGGCCATAAGTTATAGGAGCAGAATTAGGCCATTCGGCCCATTAAGTTTACTCCGCCATTCAATCATGGCTGATCTATCCTTCTCTCTCAACCCCATTCTCCTGCCTCCTCCCCATAATCCCTGACACCCGTACTAATCAAGAATATGTTCAGATCCGCCTTAAAAATATCCATTGACTTGGCCTCCACAGCCATCTGTGGCAAAGAATTCCACTGATTCACCACCACCATAAGCCCAAGTCACGGTGTAGATTGCATTTATATACCACCCCTCAAGTCCTCATAATGTTCCAAAGACTTTAACAGTAATCTACCAGTGTCAGAATGCCTTTCAAACATGCCGGCCACATAGAGCCATAGAGCCATGCAGTGTGGAAGCAGACCATTCGGCCCAACCTGCCCACGCTGACCAAATGTCCCATCTACACTAGTCCCACCTGTCTGAGTAATCCTCTAAACCTGTCAAATCCTAATTGCTGATATGCATCAGTGAAGCTTAACAAACAGCATTGGGATATTAATATATCATTCGATTCTTGCAAATCTATGATTACCCTGTGAACTTCAGTTGCATGAGTACCCTGTTGGAATCGAACACACATATCGCAGGGAAATGCAGAGTGCCGCTGGAACACTGGAACACTGCCCTGCAATGGGACGGGTAATGGCGGCTAAATCTGGTCGTAAAACTAATGATCTAGCAATCAGTTATTTAAAATGCAAAATAGACCGCCTTGCAATCTGGAGTGGAATGGCTTGCAAATTTGCAATAAATCACAACACACAGCCTGAGACCAAGGTGGGGGACAAATGAACACTGAGCAGGAAAGGGAACAGGATGGTTATTATGAATCGGTTCAGTTTATTATCGTCGCGTGTAACGAGATACAGTGAAAAGCTTTTGTTTGCCTGTAAGCTCATTAAATCAAATAATACTGTACATGAATATATTCGAGTCGTACACACATACAAAGAGAAAAAAATCACCAGCATGCAGAATATAGGATTACAACATTATAGTGTTAAGAGTTGCAGAGAAAATTTCCAATCTCCACAATGAGCTGCAGAATAATGAACGACATAGATAGTGGATGTGGGAAGGATGCTTCCACTGGTGGGAGAGTCTAGGACCAGAGGTCATAGCCTCAGAATTAAAGTGCAGCACTCTTTTAAAAAGGAGGTGAGGAGGAACTTCTTTAGTCAGTGGGTGGTTAATCTGTGGAACTCATTGCCACAGAGGGCTGTGGAGGCCAAGTCAGTGGATAATTTTAAGGCAGAGAGAGGCAAGTTCTTGATTAGAACGGGTGTCAAGGGTTATGGGGAGAAGGCAGGAAAATTAGATTAGGTGGCAGAGATCAGCCATGATTGAATGGCCGAGTGGACCCGATGGGCTGAATGGCCTAATTCTACTCCGATGACGTGTGACCTTGTGAACTTGTGAGTTAGGTTGGAAGAGCGGGATTACACCCAAGTTTACGGCAGGACCGTCGAGAAGACGGATAAAAGAGAGGAAGTATGGCGCCTCCTCTATGGCGCACCCTCAAAAATCATCAATAAACTTCAATACATTCAAAACTCCGCTGCCCGTCTACTCACACACACCTCGATCCGTGAGCATATCACCCCCGTCCTTTATAAACTCCACTGGCTCCCCATCCCCCAGAGAATCCAGTACAAAATCCTCCTCATAACCTACAAAGCCCTCCATAACCTGGCCCCATCCTACCTGACCGACCTCCTCCACAGGCACACTCCCACCTGCACCCTCCGCTCTGCCGCTGCCAATCTCCTATCCCCCCACATCCGGACTAAACTCAGATCCTGGGGGGACAGGGCTTTCTCCATCGCTGCTCCCACCCTATGGAACTCACTACCCCAAACCGTTAGAGACTCCCCCACACTCACCACATTCAAAAAGTCTCACCTGTTCAGCACTGCCTTCAACCACTGAAGGTCACCTCACCTACTGTCTCCTTTCTCTGTTCATTTATTTATTTACTTATTTATCTATTTATTAATTTCCCTATGTTCTCAAAATCTCTGTAAAGCGTCTTTGAGTATATGAAAAGCGCTATATAAATAAAATGTATTATTATTATTATTATTAAGTAGCTGTTCCAGGATCTGGTGAGAATGATCAGCCATGATCACATTGAATGGCTTGAAGCCGAATGGCCTCCTCCTGCACCTATTGTCTATTGTCTATTGGTACGCGCTTTCAAGCAGTTGCCTGCCTGACAGAAGCGTGAAGAAAGAATGACCAGGCTGTGAAGATCCGTGATTAGATTGGCCACTTCCCGAACACAGCATGAAGTGTAGGTGGAGTCGATGGTGGGGTAGGTTGTCTGTGTGATGGATCGGGCATCATCCCCAACTCTCTGTAATTCTTGTGGCATTGGGTCAACCCAAAGATAGACGCAAAAAGCTGGAGTAACTCAGCGGGACAGGCAGCATATCTGGAGAGAAGGAATGGGTGACCTTTCGGGTCGACACCCTTCAAGGGGTATCATGTAAGGAAAGAAAATAGATTGATTTTTAAAAAAATTCATCTCCTGCTCCAAGTCTCTACAAACTGGAGAATATTGGTCCCTACTTAATCCATTTCAGAAGGAACTCATCAGGAAAGCTGGCTCCGTCCTGGGGGCGGAGTTGGATTCATGGGAGGTGGTCTTGGAGGGGAGGACTGTGGAGCATCCTGGGACAATACAGCTCACCCTCTCCATGGTCAACCTGAGGAGAACCTTCAGCAACAGACTGCTTCCACCAAGATGCCGGGCAGAACGCCACAGGACACCCTTCTTCCCTGTGGCAATTCCTCCCCCTTCTGAGGTGGGGTAGACCGAGACTGACTGACTCCCCTCCCCCCCCCCCCCCCCCCCCCCCCCCCCAATCTTTGCACATCGCACAAGCCTTTCCACTCATCACTTTAATTTAATTTTTCTTCTTTAAACTTTCGCCCCTCTGACCTTAAAGCTACGCCCTCTAGTGTTCGACATTTCCACCTTGGGAACAAGGTTCAGACTGTCTACCCTATCTATGCCTATCCACCCTACCTATCAAACCTATGCCTTCTAGTATTTCAGGTGGAGAGTTTCCTAGTCTGAACAGCCCAGGTTTTAACTGAGTCCCCGGTGTGTTTGTTGTTGCCTTTTTAATAGCAGGAACACCATACGTGCCCTTGGGAAAGGATTTTAATAGGTGTCCTAGATAAAAATAAACCTTTTTTTTTCCATTCAAAGTACTGGTTAATTATAGCCCACAATTCTAACAGGACAGGTAAACATTGAAATGATTTGTACATGTAGGTCACTGGTGTTCTTTATATATACAACGGAAAGGTCATTTGTGTCCTTTTTCCTCCCAGTTTGTGGACATTAGTTTAGTTTAGTTTAGTTTATTGTCACGTGCACAAGTGAAAAGCTTAGTTTCGTTTACGTTAGTGATACGGCACGGAAACAGGCCCTACGGCCCACCGCGTCTGCTCCGACCAGCGATCCCCGCAAACTTACACTGTCCTACACACACTAGGGCCAATTTTACAATTTACAAGCCCAGTAACCTACAAACCTCTACGTCTTTGGAGTGTGGGAGGAAACCCCGGCTCCTGGGGAAAACCCACGCAGGTCATGGGGAGAACGTCCAAACTCCGTACAGACAGCACCCGCCGGCAGGATCGAACCTGGGTCTCCGGCGCTGCAAACACTGGAAGGCAGCAACTCTACCGCTGTGCCACCGTGCCACCCTATTTTTCTTTTGGTAAGTAAGAATACTTACCGTGCCACATTCAATTCTCAATTCTAATACAGTTTGTCTATGATAAATAATATCTTTCTAATTCATGGACGTGAAGAGTCAATGGTCAAGTGTGTTTAATTGTTATAATTGTCAGTTCCTGAAGCAGATTTTCTCATTATTGTCAGATTGCTGATTCCAAGATGTTGGTCGAGTGCTGTGGAATCTACATCACAATGCCTCTTCAAGAGGTAACCCACTGAATGTTAAGAGCCTTGAGCATTGTAATTGCTCATTGAACACAGCAGCATAGTTAAAATCCAATCTGATTGTTGAGGTATTGTTGGGATATACACCGATCAGCCAAAACATTGTGACCTGATGAGCCAAAACATTATGGCCACCTGCCTGATATGCTGTTGGTCCTCCGTGTGCAGCCCCATATGCAGCAGGTTGCGATGCACTGTGTATTGTTACACATTCCTCCCTTGACCACCATAAAAGTTTTCTGTGGCTGGTGCCACAGTAGAGCTTCTGTCGGTTCGGACCAGATGGGATAGCCTTTGTTGCCCTCGCCCATCGATGAGCCTTGGGCGCCCAACACCCTGCTTGTGGTTTGTAGTTTGCCCCTGCTCGGACCACTGTCGGTAGGTACTCACCACTGCTGACCGGGAGCGCCCCACAAGCCTTGCCGTTTCAGAGATGCTCTGACCCAGTCGTCTGACCAAAACGATTTGGCCCTTGTTAAAGTCGCTCAGGTCTTTACTCCTGCCCATTTCTCCTGCATCCAACACATCAACTTCAAGAACATGACTGTTGACTTGCTGCCTAATATATCCCACCCCTTGACAGGTGCCATTGTAACAAGATAATCAATGTTATTCACTTCGCCTGTCAGTGGTCATAATGTTTTGGCTGATCGGTGATATACGAGATTGAACATAGACAGTGTGGCACAGGAACACACCCTTTGGCCCACAATTTCTGCGCCGAACATGAGGCCTGGTTACATTAATCTCCTCTGCCTGCACGTGATCCATATCCCTCCATTCTCAGCAGGTCCATGTGCCACCATCTGTCTCCACCGTCGGGACCCTTCTTTAGTGCATTCCAGGCATCCACCACTCTCTGTGTAAAAATCCTGCCCCTCACATCTTTAAACCTTCCCCCTCTGACTTTAAAACAATGCTTTCTGTGCTTTGACATTTACACTCTGGGACAAAGGTTCTGACTGTCTACCTTATCTATGCCTCTCATAATTGTAAATACTTTGAACAAATTTCCCCTCAGGCTCCAACGCATCAGAGAAAATGATCCACGTTTGTCCAACCTTTCCTTGCAGCTGATGCCCTCTAATTCAGACAGCATTCTGGTGAATGTAGAAGCAAAGACTTGGACAGAATGGGTGTGAAGAGGGTGTTTCCACTAGTGGGAGAGTCTAGGACTAGAGGTCATAGCCTCAGAATTAAAGGATGTTCTTTTAGGAAGGAGATGGGGAGAAATTTATATAGTCAGAGGGTGATGAATCTGTGGAATTCTTTGCCACAGAAGGCTGTGGAGGCCAGGTCAGTGGATATTTTTAAGGTAGAGATAGATAGATTCTTGATTAGTACGGGTGTCAGAGGTTATGGGGAGAAGGCAGGAGATTGGGGTTAGGAGGGAGAGATAGATCAGCCATGATTTGCTGGAGTAGACTTGATGGGCTGAAAGGCCTAATTCTACTATTCCTTATGACCTTATGAAGATCTGCAGATGCTGGTTTATACCAATGATAGACACACAGTGCTGGAGCAACCCAGTGGGCCAAACAGCAGCTCTGGAGAAAAAGGATGGGTGATGTGTTGGGTCGGGACTGGTCTTCAAACAGAGCCTCCAGAGATGCTGCCTGACCCGCTGGGTTACTCCAGCACTTTGTGTCTATCTTTGTCATTCTGGTCAATCTCCTGCATCCTTTTCAAAGCCTTCACGTCCTTCCTGGAACTGGATAACCAGAACTGTGCACAATGATCTAATACAGCAATGGAGGACTTGCATTCCATTTTTCAAATTGGTACTAATCCGTCACGATTCTACCACAGGTCCCAAAAGTAAGATATTACCTGTGGCTGAAAGAAAATACATTGGTGTACAAGGTTGCTATGGGGGGGGGGGGTGAATGAAAAACAACTTATTAAAGAGCATTAAACTTTGGTAAATTGAAGGTTTTCAAAAGTTTAGGATTGACCTGATTGTTGGCAAGGATTCTGCCATCCTGTACAGTCTTCAGAAACTTAAATTCATTTTTAGTCCAAAAATTGGTTGCAAATTTGGTGCAGAGATTTCCTATGATTCACAGTACTCTAAGAGAAAATAAATCATCGACTTTATACAGAGCGGATGACTCCTAATGCAGATGCAATGTTTTGCAGTTCGAGATCTCCATAGCAGGGAAAATGTTCACACAGGATCTATCCTCAACATCCTCTTTGCTCCAAACAGTTCACCTCTCAGCCTTGCACATTCCAGAGAGTACAAGCTGATGCCTAATTTTACAAAAATATACACAGTCCTTACAGTCATGGAATCACACAGCGCAGAAACAGGCTCTTCGGCCCAACTTATCCATGCTGACCGAGATGCTCCATCGGAAGCAGGTGACATTGCAGCAAGTAGCCTTTTTTTCTCATTGTGAAGTTATCCACTTTGGCGGCAAAAACAAGGAGGCAGATTATTATCTCAATGGTGTTAGGTTAGGTAAGGGGGAAGCGCAGTGAGACCTGGGTGTTCTTGTACACCAGTCACTGAAAGTTGGTGTGCAGGTACAGCAAGCAGTGAAGAAAGCTAATGGCATGTTGGCCTTCATAACGCGAGGATTTCAGTATAGGAGTAAAGAGGTTTTTCTGCAGTTGTAAAGGGCCCTGGTAAGACCACATCTGGAGTATTGTGTATAGTTTTGGTCTCCTAATTTGAGGAAGGATACCCTTGTAATTAAGGCAGTGCAGCGTGGGTTTACGAGATTAATCCCTGGGATGGCGGGACTGTAATATGAGGAAAGATTGAAAAGACTAGGCTTGTATTCACTGGAGTTTATAAGGATGAGAGGGGATCTTATAGAGTCATATAAAATTATAAAGGGACTGGACAAGCTAGATGCAGGAAAAATGTTCCCAATGTTGGGGGAGTCCAGAACCAGGGGCCACAGTCTTAGAATAAAGGGGAGGCCATTTAAAACTGAGGTGAGAAGGAACTTTTTCACCCAGAGAGTTGTGAATTTGTGGAATTCTCTGCCACAGAGGGCAGTGGAGGCCAAATCACTGGATGAATTTAAGAGCGAGTTAGAGCTCTGGGGGCTAGTGGAATCAAGGGATATGGGGAGAAGTTGGGCACAGGTTACTGATTGTGGATGATCAGCCATGATCACAATGAATGGCAGTGCTGGCTCGATGGGCCGAATGGCCTCCTCCTGCACCTATTTTCAATGTTTCTATGTAAGTTCTCAAAAATGTTTAAAATCTACAACGCAAACAACAATCTGCCTCCTATTGTCCCCTGCACAATATTACAATTAGCATAAAGGTATTGAGCTTCGACTGAAATAGTCACATAAATCAAGAATTGCCCACACAGAGATCCGAACATCTGATTATAGAAATCCAAAACGCCTGACTACCTTTATTCTGGAGTTTTACAAATCACGTTGGCAGTATTATCATTGCAAAACAAATATTTACTATTATATAACACTCTTCAATAGAAATTCAAAGATCCATTAAGTTTGCAGATTCTCTGCAAAAATGTGTAATGTCATGTGTGTGAGGAGCATCGAGCTAGACAAAGAGTTAAACATCAGCACCAGTGCGGAAGACATTAAAAGTAGTCAATGTGCAGACAACAGAATGCTGGATTTTTGGGTCACTGTGACCTTTGGGAGGACTGATAGAAATTGCCTCAATCGGTGACATGCCTGTCTTTCTGCAAGTCATTTGTGTATCCCCAGATACACAAGTGAATAGATGTCAGCAATTGCACTGCACGGGCCACTCGGAATTCATGTCCGTGCGATGAATTGAAAACGACATCTTAGCATGCTTAATTGTGATCAGCCTGACCTTATCCTCATCATACCCTCATCATTTAATAAAGCTTTGCGGGCAAGGATTTGTGGCTGATCAGCCACCATCCCTTCCCCTCCCCTCCCGTTTCGTGATCTTTCTGTGGGTGTAGCAAAGTGTGTGGCGTGCTGTATGTCAAATAGATTGAAATTTGCATCCTCCATCGCTGGGCTGTCGGTTCAACAAACACATTGGCTGCACAGGCGCCAACGTGCAGCCCACACTGACGGGGAGCTCATTATGAGAAGCACGTCACTCCACGGTGTTTTTTTTGCCTCGAGATATTGTCACTGCTTCCTGCGGGATAAAGTGGAAGCAAATATCACAAAAGATCTCAACGTCACCGAGATTGTTGTTCGTTTTTAAAAACCACAAAATAAACAGTTCATGCCCTGAAAAGCTCTGCCAATATCCAAGCTCGTTCAAATGCGACATTCAACATTTGTTAAATTATAATTAAATGAAAAGGAAGGGAAGAGAATGGGACGGGACATTAACTCAGTAGAGAGTTATTTTTTTGGAAGATGTTTGGCAATAATAAATTTAAGTTCACTCTATTTATTATATTCAGACGGTAATCTGTCAACAGTATAATTGTTCAATTGTTATTGGTTAGAATAACTAGCTGCATTGGTTAAAGTTACTGGTGTACTGGCTACCACAGTACAATAATTATGCAGTAGTAGGATTATTACAAAGAAATCTTTGCCAAGGCATGAAGCAGTTAGGCAGTTAAAGGTTACATCTAATACCATTGCACCCCCTCAGTGAGTTCCGGGCACACCATGAAGTTGAGCTCTTCTATCCTAGCATCCGCCTCTGGACTTTTTTTCTATGGGAATGAGTCCTTCCCTCCCAGTGATGACAATAGACAATAGACAATATGTGCAGGAGGAGGCCATTCGGCCCTTCGAGCCAGCACTGCCATTCAATGTGATCATGGCTGATCATTCTCAATCCGTACCCCGTTCCTGCCTTCTCCCCATACCCCCAGACTCCGCTATCCTTAAGAGCTCTATCTAGCTCTCTCTTGAATGCATTCAGAGAATTGGCCTCCACTGCCTTCTGAGGCAGAGAATTCCACCGATTCACAACTCGCTGACTGAAAAGGTTTTTCCTCATCTCTGTTCTAAATGGCCTACCCCTTATTCTTAAACTGTGGCCCCTTGTTCTGGACTCCCCCAACATTGGGAACATGTTTCCTGCCTCTAACGTGTCCAATCCCTTAATAATCTTATAGGTTTCGATAAGATCTCCTCTGATCCTTCTAAATTCCAGTGTATACAAGCCTAGTCGCTCCAGTCTTTCGACATATGACAGTCCCGCCATTCCGGGAATTAACCTAGTAAACCTACGCTGCACTCCCTCAATAGCCCTCAAGACCACTTCTCCCATCTCCATTCCTCCTCCTTTTGGAACCCCCCCACAACCCTCCCCCCCCACCAGTCTTCTACCTTCTCTAGACTTCGTCTTGACCTCCACTATCCTCACCCACTGCAATCTCATCCGCTCCGCTCTTATGGAAGAGGGGTCCCAACCCGAAACGTCACCCATCCATGTTCTCGAGATGCTGCCTGACCCACAGAGTTACTCCAGCACTTTGTGTTCTCTTTGTGTATTAACCAGCATCTACTGTTCCTTGTCTCTACGTTTTTGTATTGTATGATGTTTCCACACCATTTCTAAGTTGTGTGACTAACACACCCCATTGCATGGGATGGACTCAAGCTACTAGTTTCTTCAAGGAAATTATTTGGTTGTTTAGACAATTTACATAGAGCATTTTCTCCATGTCAGTCCCCTCCAACGTGTCTCTTTACTGTTGGTCTCCCAGTCCAGGCACCTGCCAAAATAAAGCCTAATCTTATTCATCCCAGATATTTGAGTTGAAGAGATATCAGGGCATTGCAATCTTGACACAAAATGCTGGAGTAACTGAACGGGTCAGGCAGCATCTCGGGAGAGAAGGAATGGGTGACGTTTCCGGTCGAGACCCTTCTTCAGACCGATGTCAGGGGAGGGGGCGGGACAAAGATAGGATGTAGTCGGAGACAGGAAGAATGGTGGGAGAACTGGGAAGGGGGAGGGGATAGAGAGGGGAAGCAGGGACTACCTGAAGTGGGAGAAGTCAATGTTCAAACCGCTGGGGTGCAAACTGCCCAAGCAAAATATGAGGTGCTGTTCCTCCAATTTGCGCTGGGCATCAGTCTGAAGAAGGGTCTCGACCGGAAACGTCACCCATTCCTTCTCTCCTGAGATGCTGCCTGACCTGCTGACTCCAGCATTCTGTGTGTACCTTCAAGATTACAATGCCCTGATTTGAACCAGCACCTGCAGTTTTTTTTTCCTACACACATTGCAATCTTGAAATATTGCATAAGTAGGAAATAATAAGAGACAAGAGTGTTAAATTGTGATATGAACCGACAACCGAACAATGAAACCTTCTCTTGCTGCAGCGGAAAAGTCCCATAAATGTGATAGCACACAGATAAATATATAATAATCAATAATATAATCAACTAATAACTGTAATATCAGATTGTAGCGACCATAGAGAATGGTCCGGGTCGTCGAACCCTCAGATTGGCCAGCGAGGTCACGTGTGAACGCGACCATGGGGATTGGTCCAGAGAGCGACATCGCTGATTGGCCAGCGTGGTCATGTGCGCTTTTGACGCCCGAAATGTTCAGTTCGGCGAAGTCTTCGAAGAAGACAGTAAGTTTTTGATGGTTGTCCTTTACCTTGTTGTTTAACTCTGTATTCGAATATTGCGGCTGCAATAAACTTCTTCTACAACCAACAAGTTTTCGGACTCGCCATATTGGTGACCCCGACGTGATCTGGATGATCACCGACTATGCAGGGACACGACGCCTTGTTGTTGATTGCCGCGCCTGGCACACCGGAGTTAAGCGCGGTAAGCGTTCACCTTCCGTTGTTTTGGACACATTCACCGCAATCTTGGTTTGTCCACACCGAAGCTCAATTTCATATAAAGAAGATATCGGACAACTCGACGATGTATTACTACCTCGTCAGCACTCTATCACCGGAGACGACCACACGCGTGATGCGGTTCATCGTTAATCCGCCTGCGGAAAGCAAGTACGAGGCCATGAAGAAAGTGTTACTGCGAACCTTCGGGTTTAATAGGCATGATTGCGCTGCAAGACTTCTGCACCTACCGGACCTTGGAGATCGACGGCCTTCCGTTCTCATGGCCGAAATGATGATGCTAGCCGGTGAGCATACGGATTGCCTTATGTTCGAACAGGCATTCCGAGAGAAGCTTCCTGAGGATGTCCGACTGCTGCTCACGGATTGTTCTTTTAAGGACCCCGAAGCATATGCAGCGAAAGCGGATGCGCTCATAGCGGCTAAAAACAAGGCAAGTGGTTCGATCAACAAGGTCTCGACATCAGTGACCACGCCACAGCGACATCAAGATGGCGCCGAAAGTTCTCCGAAAGCCCGCCAAAAAGATCCGCACAAGCGCGGCTGGTGCTATTATCACCTACGATGGGGTAGCGAATCCCGCAACTGCCGCTCACCTTGTACCTTCGCGGGAAATGCCTCGGCCGATCATACATAGGGGCAGTTACGATTGGCCAGAACCGACGCCTCTACGTCCACGATCGATTCACGGACACAGAATTTTTGGTGGACACGGGAGCCATCGTCAGTATAGTGCCGCCGACCGACCTCGAAACCAGAACGGGTAAGACAGGTCCCACCCTCATCGCGGTTAATGGCAGCCCCACTCGCACTTTCGGTATACGGAAGATGTCCCTTGTGTTAGGCCTCTGCACGTACGAATGGCCATTCATCATAGCAGAC
Organism: Rhinoraja longicauda; assembly: GCF_053455715.1. Lineage (NCBI taxonomy): Eukaryota > Metazoa > Chordata > Chondrichthyes > Rajiformes > Arhynchobatidae > Rhinoraja > Rhinoraja longicauda. The sequence continues at coordinate 9,352,796 of NC_135980.1, read as the reverse complement.
GTCAGACAAGCGATCCTGGGTGCAGATTTTCTCTGGGCTTTTTCACTAGTCCCTGATGTCCGCGGTAACGACCTCCGACCCTCTGCCGGCGAGGAGCCCGTCGCTCCGACAATCGCCTCCCCGCCCAGCCCTACTGTCCAGGCCGTCGTCGCGGCCCCTGACTCGTATGCTGAGATCCTGGCGGAGTTTCCAGAGCTGCTCATCCAACGATTTGACACGCCTTCGGCCAAGCACGGCGTGGTCCATCACATCCGCACCGAGGGCCCTCCCGTTTTCACTCGGGCCAGGAGACTACCGCCAGACAAACTGGTGGTGGCACGGGCGGAATTTAGGAAGATGGAGGAAATGGGAATTGTCCGTCAGTCCGACAGCCCGTGGGCCTTGCCGTTGCATATGGTCTCCAAGGCATCTGGGGGGTGGAGACCATGTGGCGATTATCGGCGTCTCAATGCTGTCACCACGGCTGATCGCTACCCCATACCGCACCTACAGGACTTTTCGTCTGGGCTGGAAGGAGCGGTGGTGTTCTCCAAAATCGATTTGGTGCGAGGATACCACCAGATTCCGGTGCGTCCGGAGGACATACAGAAAACTGCAACGATTACTCCGTTCGGGTTGTTTGAATGGTTGCGTATGCCTTTCGGTTTAAAGAACACAGGCTTTCCAACGACTGATGGACCGTGTGAGTCGGGGTTTACCCTTTTTGTTTATTTATTTAGACGACATCCTGGTAGCCAGCCCCTCAGTGCAGGAACACCAGGTCCACTTGCGGACTGTGTTCCAGCGGCTCCAAGACCACGGGCTCATTATCCAACCCTCCAAGTGTCAATTCGGCCTCCCTTCTCTTGATTTTCTAGGGCACAGAATTACCCCTGCCGGCGCCTCCCCTTTGCCCGAGAAGGTGGAGGCTATCCGGGCATTTCCCAGGCCCACCACAGTAAAAGGACTACAGGAGTTCGTAGGCATGGTTAACTTCTACCATAGGTTCGTCCCGGCAGCTGCGCGGGTCATGCGCCCGCTCTTCCAGTGCCTTGCGGGAAAACCGGTAGAGTTGATATGGTCCCCGGCCGCAGAGTCGGCTTTTACAGCAGCTAAGGCAGCATTAGCAGACGCCACCATGTTGGTCCACCCGAGCCCCTCCACCCCCACGGCCCTGACGGTTGACGCCTCTGACGTGGCGGTGGGCGGGGTCTTGGAGCAGCAGGTCGGTGGCCGTTGGCAGCCCTTGGCGTTTTTCAGCCGGCAACTAAATTCGGCTGAGCTGAAGTATAGCGCATTTGACCGAGAGCTTTTGGCCCTCTATTTAGCTGTTCGTCATTTCAGGTATTTCCTTGAGGGCCGCCCATTTGTGGCCTTTACGGACCACAAACCATTAACATTTGCATTTTTCAAATTGTCTGACCCATGGTCGGCCCGCCAGCAGCGGCACCTGACTGCTATCTCCGAATTTACCACCGATGTCCGTCATGTCGCGGGTAAGCTTAATGCCGTTGCTGACGCCCTGTCTAGACCTGCTTTTTCCCCTATTTCGGCGGTGGACTGCGAGGTGGATCCCCAGGAGCTTGCGGAGGCACAGCTTCTAGCGGATACCGCTTCGGCATACCAGTCCACCACTTCGGGATTGAAGTTGGCTCAGGTAGCCTGCGGGTCGGAAGGCACGAAAGTCTGGTGCGATGTTTCTCTTCCCCGTCCCAGGCCGGTAGTACCGCCCTCCCTTCAGCGCCGGGTTTTTGATGCCATTCATGGGCTGGCGCACCCGTCCATCCGCTCCACCTCTGCTTTGGTAACAGCTCGGTTTGTCTGGCATGGCCTACGGAAACAGGTAGCGGGTTGGGCGCGTTCCTGCGTTCCCTGTCAGACCGCTAAAGTCCAGCGCCATGTCCAGCCCCCCGTACAGGAGTTCGAGGTCCCAGCAAATCGTTTTTTCCACATCCACGTGGATTTAGTCGGGCCTTTGCCTTCTTCCCGGGGCTACACCCACCTCCTCACGGTGGTGGATCGGTTCACCCGGTGGCCAGAGGCTTTCCCATTGTCTGATATTTCATCAGCGTCTTGTGCCAGGACTTTGGCCCTCCATTGGGTAGCTCGTTTCAGGGTCCCGGCAGTTATTACCACTGACAGGGGGCCGCAGTTCACTTCGTCCCTCTGGGCCGCGCTCGCAGAACTGTACGGTTCCAAGTTACAACCCACTACTGCATATCACCCCCAGGCAAATGGACTTGTAGAAAGGTTCCACCGTCAACTTAAGGCGTCCCTCAGTGCAAGGCTTGAAGGCCCGGACTGGGTAGACCAGCTCCACTGGGTTCTTCTGGGCATCCGGACTGCTCCTAAGCTAGATCTCGGTGCATCGTCCGCGGAGCTAGTATATGGCTCGACACTTCGAGTACCCGGAGATTTGTTTCCGGACCCTTCAGACCAGCTGCCTACAGTCCCATCAGTGTTAGCATCTCTCCGGGCACGGGTGGGTTCCCTGGCTCCAGTCCCGACTTCACGTCATGGGTGTCCCATGGTACATGAACCGCCTTCCCTGAAAGACTGTGAGTTTGTGTTTCTGCGAAAAGATTCCCATCGCGCCCCGTTGCAGAGGGTCTATCAAGGGCCGTTCCAGGTTTTGCGTAAGGGAACGGCTACCTTCACCTTAGATATGTGCGGCAAGAGTGAGCTCGTCTCGGTGTCCCGGCTCAAACCTGCACACTTGGATCCGGATCAACCAGTCCTGGTCGGCCAAACCCCTAGGAGAGGCCGACCTCCGTTAGTTCCGCTCAGTCCAGGACCCCCCGTTCCGGCAGTTCCTCCAAGTCCGGAACCCCCGGCTCCTGTGGTTCAGGCTGCCCCTCTCCGTACTCGTTATGGTCGCGAAATCCGGCTCCCTGCTAGGTTCCGTACCTCGGGTTCTGGGGGGGGTCATGTAGCGACCATAGAGAATGGTCCGGGTCGTCGAACCCTCAGATTGGCCAGCGAGGTCACGTGGGAACGCGACCATGGGGATTGGTCCAGAGAGCGACATCGCTGATTGGCCAGCGTGGTCATGTGCGCTTTTGGCGCCCGAAATGTTCAGTTCGGCGAAGTCTTCGAAGAAGACAGTAAGTTTTTGATGGTTGTCCTTTACCTTGTTGTTTAACTCTGTATTCGAATATTGCGGCTGCAATAAACTTCTTCTACAACCAACAAGTTTTCGGACTCGCCATAAGATAACCATATTAGTTCAAAACACAAAGTGCAAACAAAGACACAGACCATAGAAGAACATAGTTGCTGACGTTAGTGTTGCGGCACGGTAGCGCAGCGGTAGAGTTGCTGCTTTACAGCGAATGCAGCGCCGGAGACTCAGGTTCGATCCTGACTACGGGTGCTGCACTGTAAGGAGTTTGTACGTTCTCCCCGTGACCTGCGTGGGTTTTCTCCGAGATCTTCGGTTTCCTCCCACACTCCAAAGACGTACAGGTATGTAGGTTAATTGGCTGGGTAAATGTAAAAATTGTCCCTAGTGGGTGTAGGATAGTGTTAATGTGCGGGGCTCACTGGGCGGCACGGACTTGGAGGGCCGAAAAGGCCTGTTTCCGGCTGAATATATATGATATGATATGATATCTTCAAGGGCCTGCAGGTTGCTGGAAAGAACCTGATGGCCATGGTTATTAGGCTCTTGTACCTTCTTCCCAATGGTTGCAGCACAGTTCAATGGTTCAATGGTGCTTTTGTTGTCACATGTGCGAAGTGCAAATGCGCAGTGAAATTATTTCCTTGCAAACAGTCCAGTGGAGTATTGCCATGCCCAAGCACATCCCAAATTAGCAAGTGTACAGGAATAGTCTACTCATCCCGCATGCAAGAGGCGCCATGTTTTGATGCCATTTTCAAAGTCCAGTGTGCCCCCTACTTGTATTGAGCATTGCCAATTCCAAGCAAGCCCCAGACTGCTGGGCGCCTCAACCTGTCGCCATCCTTGGACGTCTGGATCGACCAGCCAGTGAGAGCATGTCCAGGGTGGTATGGGTCTATTATACTTGCTGCTTTTATGAAGCAGCTTCTCCTATGCATCCCTTAGATAGTGACAATAGACAATAGACAATAGGTGCAGGAGGCCATTCACCCCTTCGAGCCATTCAATGTGATCATGGCTGATCATTCTCAATCAGTACCCCGTTCCTGCCTTCTCCCCATACCCCCTGACTCCGCTATCCTTAAGAGCTCGATCTAGCTCTCTCCTGAATGCATTCAGAGAATTGGCCTCCACTGCGAGGGTACTGATTGAGAGTGATCAGCCATGATCGCATTGAATGGCGGTGCTGGCTCGAAGGGCTGAATGGCCCACTCCTGCACCTATTGTCTATTGTCTATTGCCTTCTGAGGCAGAGAATTCCACAGATTCACAACTCTCTGACTGAAAAAGTTTTTTCAGTAGTGGGGAGATCAGCGCCTGTAATGTGACAAATGGATGGATAGAAGAGAACGGGATAGTCAACAGTCTATTTCTGCTTCATCCATTTCCAGTGTCCACTCGGTGTGGTGATAGTTTTAATGGGATACTGTGACACTAGATTGAAAACTACTGCCCGAGGAAGGATGTGCTGGTTCTGGAGAGGGGCCAGAGGAGGTTTACAAGAATGATCCCAGGATTGAGTGGGTTAGCATATGGTGAACATTTCATGGCACTGGGACTCTACTCGCCAGAGTTTAGAAAGTTGAGGGGGGATCATCATTGAAACTCACAGAATAATGAAAGGCATAGATAGAGTGGATGTGGAAAGGATGATTACACAGGTGGGAGAGACTAGGACCAGAGGTCATAGCCTCAGAATTAAAGGGCTCTCTTTTAGAAAGGAGGTGAGGAGGAACTTCTTTAGTCAGAGGGTAGTGAATTGAATCTGTGGAACTCATTATCAGTGATATCCAAGTCAGTATTTTTAAGTCAGAGATATTCATAATTAGAACGGGTGTCAAGGGTTATGGGGAGAAGGCAGGAAAATTAGATTAGGAGGCAGTCAGCCATGATTGAATGGCAGAGTTGACTCGATGGGCCGAATGGCCTAATTCTACTCCTATAACTTGTGAACTTGTGAACCCAAATGTTTCTAGGCTGGAGTTTCTTAGCTGGGAATCGAATCACTCTGTAGCTCATGGAACTCTGATTCACTGATGCTGGCCGTTTACAACCCATTGGTATGAACATTGAATTTTAGGTAACCTCCTGCTAATACCCCCAACCGCCCCCCTTTTCTCCTCCACATCTCCCATTTTTTCCCCCCCTCCTCCCTCCTCTCCACCCCCCCTCCCCCCATCCCCGCTACTTTCCTCCCTGTGGATTTACCATGTGCAACGCACCACGCTGCCCCGGCAAGGCCAGCAGCATAATCAAGGATGAGTCACACCCTGGCCACTCCCTCATCTCCCCTCTCCCATCGGGCCAAATGTATAAATTGTGGAAACGCACACTTCCAGGCTTAGGGACAGTTTCTTCCCAGCTGTTATCAGGCAACTGAATTATCCTACCACAACCAGAGAGCAGTCCTGAACTACTGTCTACATAATTGGTGACCCTCGAACTATCTTTGATCAGACTTTGCTGGCTTTACCTTGTACTAGATGTTATTCTCTTATCATACACCGTAAATGGCTCAATTGTAATCATGTATTGTCTTTCCGCTGACTGGTTTGCATGCAACAAAAGCTTTGTGATCTACTTCGGTGCATACCTCCTTTGTTTCAAACAAAAACCCTAACCTATGTCGATCTATTACCTGCCACACTAGTCAAGTCAAGTCAAGTTTATTTGTCACATACACATACACGATGTGCAGTGAAATGAAAGTGGCAATGCCTGCGGATTGTGCAAAAAAAGAATGACAGTTACAGCATATCAATTAAAGTTAATACAGAGAAGACAAAAATGAGTCCCTGGAGTTATAATAGTGAACAGTCCTGATGGCCTGTGGGAAGAAACTCCGTCTCATCCTCTCCGTTTTCACAGCGTGACAGCGGAGGCGTTTTCCTGACCGTAGCAGCTGGAACAGTCCGTTGCTGGGGTGGTAGGGGTCCCTCATGATCTTGCTTGCTCTGGATCTGCACCTCCTGATGTATAGGTCCTGCAGGGGGGCGAGTGTAGTTCCCATGGTGCGTTCTGCCGAACGCACTACTCTCTGCAGGGCCTTCCTGTCCTGGGCAGAGCTGTTCCCACTTTGTCCTGCCCCTCCCCTTTTCCAGCTTTCTTCTCACCCCCCCGCCCCCCTTCCCCCTACAATCAATCTGAAGAAGGGTCTTGCCTCAAAACGGCACCTATCTATGTTCTCCAGAGACGCTGCCTGACCCACTGAGTTACTCCAGCACTCTGCTTCTTTCACTGATAGTCTGATTGGCCTGATGGCAGGAAGTGGAGTGCTAACATAAATGGTACAAACCCATTTTCATGTCACCAATGCTCAGACACCCTGCAAAACAGATCTTTAAACAGTTAGACACAAAAACCTGGAGTAACTCAGTGGGACAGGCAGCATCTGTGGAGAGAAGGAATGGGTGTCCATCTTCAGTTTAAACCAGCATCTGCAGTTCCTTCCTACACATTTCTTTAAACAGTTGTCCATCTTTGTCTCAAAGGGGACTGTGGCTTCTGGCTCAAACTGCCTTGCATGATCATTGTTGTGCTGAATCAACCTTCCAATGACAAGGTTTCTCCTTAGCATCGGAAACAGCCTTATTGGATACCATTTCATTTAGACAACTGCCCTTTCGTGGAAATAGCTGCATCTTGAAACTGTAACCAATAACAGCAATGTGATATTCTGTTTTCTTAATGCTCACAATGTTTGAAAGAGCATATCTGTTGCGAACCATTTGTGGAACGATTGTAAAGTTGGTTAGTGGAATTGATTGGCCATTAAATACTAATAAAATGTCATTTCCAATTGAATTTTGAAATGTTAATGATTGTGATGTTACTATTTGATTGTTAGGTTCATTGAGATTCAGCCTGAATTACATATTTTCTGACAGGAAAGCTAAATAACTTGAGAAACAGTCTTGCTGTACGAATGTACGAGCAGGTAGATACAATTGATCAATGCAGTTTAAATACCACTGCATATTGTCTTTGATTTGTTGCTGCTTTGGGAGGTTACGAAAGTGAATATTAGTCCAAGTTGTCACCATGTTTGTTTAGTGTACCAGCATATGAAACATTCTACTGAGACTAATAATATTCAGTATCGTAAAATATGCTTTTTGAAAGGAATTCATCTTCTCAGGTTGTGTCCAACACCTTAGTGATAAATAGTTCAAATTATTCTGAACAGATACATCCTTAAAATACAATGATGGTGTATTGTATCGCCTGGGAGAAATTTTATATTTCACCCATAAAAATGAAGATAAGTTGATAAGTTATAGGAGCAGAATTAGGCCATTCGGCCCATCAAGTCTACACTGCCTTTCAGTCATGGCTGATCTATTTTTTCCCACTCACTGCCATTCTCCTGCCTTCTCCCCATAACCCCTGGCACCTTTGATGGTGTTAACAATGGACTAAAGGGGAACGCGGAAGAATTTCACATGACTGCTGTCATACATTCGTCAAATGCATTGTTAAAAGTTTTACCACTATCCAGACTCTTGCAGTTAAAGCTTTTGTCATCCCCAGCATTGGTTCTTACTATTATGAAGCGCCGCCATGTTTTTGGAGGCAGAAAAGTGCCGGCACGAATATCAATTAAAAATTAAGCTCCATTCATCAACATTTTTTTTCATCAATATACCAAACACTGGAGACATTTTAACTTGTAATATCTATATACTAAAACTCTCATTTGTTTGTTTGTTTGTTTGTTCCTGAACTACAGCCAAAATGGTACACGATAGCACGACAATTTTAGGCCCACCTTACTCACCATCGTCCCTTTGGTGCTAATGGAAGAGGTTTCATTGAAATTGGTGTTATATTTTCAAAGTTATTCACATTTTTCAGTTTAAATCTATCTCCTAGGGATGGAGGGGGGAGGGAGGAAGGGAGGGAGGGGGGTGGAGGTAGGGGAGGAGGGAGGATAAGGGGATGGAGTGGGGGGGAGGGGAAGTGGGGGGAAGGGGAGGGGGAGTGGAGGGGGGAGGGAGGAGGGAGGGAGGAGGGAGGGGGGAGAAAGATAGGGAGGAGGGAGGGGGAGAGAGGGGAGGGGGGAGGGAGGAGGGAGGGGGGAGAGGGAGGGAGGAGGGAGAGGGAGGGAGGAGGGAGGGAGGAGAGAGAGAGGGAGGAGGGAGGGAGGAGGGAGGGGGGAGAGAGGAGAGGGGGGGAGGAGAGGGTGCTACACCGATGCAGGTTTGGGCCCAACCGGTCGACTTGGTCTAGTAATAACTGAATTCTTAGTCGAGACAAATAAGTGTTCCAATTCATTCACTTCGGTTATACATTAATAAACACACGTGCCACATTAGAGGTGCCGGCACACTATACTGGTGCGTACTGTCACAATAAAAGCAAGTTATCACCATTACTGCCTTTGCTGCCTTTCCACAGAGGTTTCTCCGAGCTCCCTTTAGATTCCTCCGTTTAAAATGGCTAAACTGTGAATAAAACACAACATGCAGTGGGAACTCAGCAGGTCAGGCAGCTTCTGTGGAGAGAAATGGACAGATGACGTTTCGGGGCTGGGACCCTCCTTCAGAGTTCTCAGTTTGAAATGCCATCAGTCCATCCCCTCCACAAAGGCTGCCTGGCCGGTTGAGTTCCTTAAGATTACTCAAGATCCCAGTATCTGCAGTTCCGTGTGTCAACCGTGAATGTTCTCCTTCTCTCTGGTGGACAATGAAGAATCCCCTGGAGAATCCATGGGGAACATCAGGATGTCAACTTGCAATATTAGCTCTAGGTGTCTTCCCAATCCAAGGATTCTCTTGCAGGTGAGGTTCCAGGGTCACACAGTGGGCATGCGTAGAACATAGAAAAGCACAGCACAGAAACAGACCCTCCAGCTCACAATGTCTATGTCGAACATGACATCTGTCAAAATAACCGTAATGCTAAGTTAAACTAATCTCACCTGTCCACACATGATCCATACCTCTCCATTCCCAGCATTCTCTACTTCCGCAGCTTCTGCCCTTAGAAACTGATTCTCAGAGGACAGTCGGGCGGCACGGAGGCGCAGCAGTAGAGTTGCTGCCCAACAGCGCAAGAGACCCGGGTTCGATCCTGACTCCGGGTGCTGTCTGTATGGAGTTTGCACGTTCTCCCTGTGACTAGGTGGGTTTTCTCCAGTTGCTCTGGTTTCCTCCCACACTTCAAAGGCCTACAGGTTTGTAGGTTTGAATTGGCTTCTGTAAATTGTAATTTGTCCCCAGTGTGTAGGATGGTACTAGTATATGGGGAGATCGCTGGTCAGTGCAGACTTGGTGGGCCGAAGGGCCTGTTTCCACGCTGTATCTCCAAAGTAAAAAAACTAAAATAAAGTAAAGTTGGAAAAAGATACCCCCCCAGCCTTTAATGCTTTAATGTTTAGTTTTGGATCGTAACTGGAACTGCGTAATATCAGAACCTTGCTCGCACTGAGAGCACACCACAAACTAAATTAATATCAGTGCCAAGTCTTGCACATAACACGTAGCTATCCTTGCTGAGCCTTTGTACCTCAGCATTAGTCAGCATTTTCAAGGAACAGCAGGTAAAAAATAGGAACCCAAGAAGCTCGGTGTTCTTATAGGGTAATGTGGTCTGACGTGCTGAGTATTCAACAAAATAAAGAGCTGATGAGCTGTTTACTGATGCACAAGTCATCACACTACTGCCCATGATTTAATTGTTACTTGTTTCATCTGCTGATTTCTGGATGATTGCCACATTATGTAAAACAGGCTGAATCACAAGCCTTCATTGTCCTATTACTGTACAACTCCCTGGCCTCGACATTAAGCACCCAGGCTGCAGGTGGGCTGATTGTCTAATGTAGTTACCCAACCGCCTTTAAAACACTGTAAGGAAGTAATTAAGTTTATTTTTTTGATACCTCTCCGGCCATCTCCTCAAGCCTTAAGAGATTCGTGAGCCGAGCACGACAAAATGAATTCACGTTTAATTATAAGATCATGTGACCATGGCAGTATAACATCAGCCTGGACAATTGTTCATTTTTAACAATAATTGAAGACTGACACACTGTAATGCGGAGATGCAGAAAATAAAATTACTTCTGAGAACTCCGAGAAATCTAAGAGAGAAATATAATTAAATTAAATTAAATTAGATTAAATAGACAGCACTGGAGTGTTCCGGAATGTTACCTTGCAGCTATTGTTGTGAGGTTTGTCACCAGTTTGTCACATTACGATCAATAAACTGATAACCGACTCAAAAATACTTTTTTTTTCAATCTTCAGTTGACTATATTCCAGATTGACACTGTATTTAACAAGTTTGGCTTAAAATGGTGCAGAATCCATCCAAGGTACGTCGAATATTCAATGGGTCAGGCAGCGCCCATGGAGGGAAATGGACACGTGATGTTTCGGGTCAGGACACGTCTGCAGACTGATCAGCAGTTTGTGTTTTGCGCAATGTTCCAGCATCTGCTGTTTCACGTGTCTCCTTAATACTTTGAATATCTTTGTCCTAAACCAGTCCTTTCATGGATAGAAATCTTCTGGCCAAACTCAATATTTTTTTCATAGAAGTCCACGTGGTGGGGTTGAGAAAAAGAACGTGCGGCACGGTGGCGCAGCGGTAGAGTTGCTGCCTTACAGCACCAGAGACCCGGGTTAGATACTGACTGTGGGTGCTGTCTGTACGGAGTTTGTACGTTCTCCCCGTGACCTGCGTGGGTTTTTTCCGGGATCTCCGGTTTTCCCCCACACTCCAAAGACGTACAGTTTTGTATTCTAATTGGCTCGGAAAAAATTGTAGATTGTCCCCAAATGTGCGTAGGATAGTGTTAGTGTGCGGGGATCGCTGGTCGGCGCGGACTCAGTGGGCCGAAGGGCCTACTTCTCTAAACTGAGAAACTAAACTAAGTGAGTTTGGAATATTAACTAGTCCCCTCCTATCTGATGCATTTCCATGTGGACGCAAGGAACTGCAGTGCTGGAAAACTCAGCAGGTCGGGCAGCATCTCTGGAGAACATGGATAGGTGATGTTTCGGCCTTGAGTTACTGTAGCCTGTTGCGTCTTTTTTTTAATGCATTTCCGTGTCATGAATCCACACAAATCTTTAACACTGCAATCCCAGTTCACCAAATAGATAGAAATCATAGCTAAACTTTGTTGCTGTGGATTTTTCCTGAGATAATAAATGAGCTGTTCAGTTGAAATAGGGATGAGGAAAATCATCCTTCCACAGAGGGATAGTTTCCTCCACAGATGCTGCTTGACCTTACTGAGGTCCTCTAGCACGTTGTGCTCAGGATTCCAACATCTGCAGTTCCTTGTGGTTCCTTATTTGTCCACGTAAATGTAAGCAATTAAAAACATAGAGTCAACAGGCCCTTCGGCTCAATTAGAGACATAGAGTCAATGGGGCCTTCGGCTTAACTCTTTCAGGCTGACCAAAACGCCCCACAGCTTGGTTGCCATGGACGAGTTGGGCTTAAGGGCCCGCTTCCGTACTGCATGGCTCTATGTCTAGTTAGTGCCATTTGACCACAATTGGCCCATGTCCCTCTAAACCTTTCGTACGCATGTAACTGATCCTAATATCCTATAAATATTGTTATTGTACACCCTCAACTACTTCATCTGGTAGCTTGTTCCATATGCCCACCACCCTCTGTGAAAAAGTTGGCCCTCAGGTTCCTGTTAAATCTTTCCCCTCTCACCTTAAACCTATGATCTCTTTTTTTTAAATATTTCCCTTCCTCTTGGAAAAAGATGTGGATTTACCCTATCTATTCCCCTCATAATTTTGCACACCTCTAAACGGTCACCCCTCAGCCTTCTGCAGTCCAAGGAATAAAGTCCTAGCCTACCCAATAACAGTTATACTCGGTAACCGTAATAACGCCGTGAAAGTGCAAAACCATGTCTGTAATCCAACCAAAGACGTATCCCTTGAAGACCATAGTTGATTAGTTTGGAGTTGTGCCGTGTTTAGGAATCTGGTCGGGGCTGTTCTCAAGAAGCTGTTCTTGAACCTGGTGGTCATGGTTCTCAGATCCCTTTGATGTTGGGGAGCTCAGTTCCTGTGATGGTCTGGGCAGAGTTTACCACTCTCTGTAGCCTCGTTTGTTCCTGCTCTTTCAAGCAACCATTGGTTGTAAATTGCACTAATGTTAACAAATAACCCAATCTTCTTTATTCACAAAATGCTGGAGTAACTCAGCAGGTCAGGCAGCATCTCGGGAGAGAAGGAATGGGCGACGTTTCGGGTCGAGACCCTTCTTCAGTCTGACCCGAAACGTCGCCCATTCCTTCTCTCCCGAGATGCTGCCTGACCTGCTGAGTTACTCCAGCATTTTGTGAATAAATACCTTCGATTTGTACCAGCATCTGCAGTTATTTTCTTATATTACCTAATCTTCTTTAGTCTTTAAAAATATAATGAATATAATAATCTCTTCCAATATTCTGAGTGGCATTAGTTTCTGAATGGTAACTAATCCCCTTACTTTTATTTGAGACTATTATTTACAAGGTGCCTATTGTGATTGGTGACAAAGGGAAAGAGTTAACATTTCAAAAAGTTATTTTGGCACTTTAGGATGTGAAAGGTGCTATAGAAATGCAAATGCATTTCTTTTCGAGAGGCAAGCAGCATGCTCTGTATCTGAGTGCCTTCCTGATTAATGTGAATCACAGCCCTTAAAGCAGCCCTTTGTTTCTAATTGAACAAGGTGCCGCTGATAATAAGATGGTGTATCTGTAAAAGAAAATCACAGCTTGAGCACTTACAAAGATAGCAAGAGGTGTTTGAACAAATACACACACAACGAAAAATCAATACCCTGCAAGGTCAGGGAGCTTTCATGATAATGTCATCTAAAAATGGTGAAAGAGCCATTGAGACATAGTGAACACAGAATATTCAACTGGAGACAGGCAAAATAATCCCTTCAACAACCAGGCAATATATAACATGCATATACATTAGTAGAGCACTGATATGGGATTGGGGTTGGTTTAGGCTAGTCTAGTTTAGTTTAGTACAGTTTTGTTTAGTTTTAGTTTAGTTATAGCTTCATTTAAAGATACAGCGTGGATACAGGCCATTCGGCCTACCGAGTCCACGTTGACCATTAATCACACGTACATTAGTTCTATGCTATCCCACTTTCACATCCTACGTGCTCGGGGCAATTTACAGAAGCCAATTGACATACAAACCTGCATGTCTTTGGATTGTGGCAGGAAACCATTATTACCTAGTCCACAGCCAACAATGAACCACTGCGGCCCTCACTTTTCCTTGATCATCGTTACTTTTTTGCATATCTTTCATCCATTTGCTCCATATATCTCTATATCACCGTCTGTATCTCTTGTCTCCCTTTCCCCGTTGAGGCAGAGCCAATAACAACATTTAAACAACGTTTGGACAGGATCGTCGAGAGGAAAGATATCGAGTAGTGGACAGAAAGTGCTGGAGTAACTCAGCGAGTCAGGCAGCTTCTCTGGAGACAAAGGAAAGGTGACGTTCTGGGTCGGGAGGCCACTTCAGACTTTATGCCAAATGCAGGTAAATGTGACTTAGATGGGGCATCTTGATCAGCTGATGGTCTTGTTTCCACACTGTAAGACTCTATGACTCTCGATTTAGACTGTGCAATTATATGTGTAGAATAATCGGTGTCGGCGACCTTTTACTCTCATCGCCTGGTTTCCAGTCCAACTTGATGTAATTAATGACTGCTGGCAGCAAGGGTCTCGTGCTAGAATTCTGTTTCGTTGCCTCGAGCTAGGTTTGTATTTGCAGTGACCTATACCAGATGACTGCTCCGAATTTGGAACAGTGAGGCTCAACGTTTGTCCCTGTGCCAGATTCAAAATAGTTCTGTGTCATTTGGCCTCAGGTCACTGAGGATAACTTCCTCGCATCTCCTCAAAATAGCCCTGCGTGCGGGAGAAGAAGGCATGGCTCAACACCCATATCCAAATGGGGTAGTGCAGCACCCCTCTCTGCAGTGTCGTGGAATATTTTATAGACGTAAGCATCATTAGCGGGATCTTAACCTGCTATTAACTGACTCAGAGCTGAGAATGCAGCTTACAGCACCGCAACATAAATGGAAACGCAAGCAACTGCCCATGTTGGGAATCGTGAGCAAAATACAAAGTATCTGGAGGAACTCAATGCGTCAAAACCGAAGATAGACACAAAAAGCTGGAGTAGCTCAGCGGGACAGGCAGCATCTCCGGAGAGAAGGAATGGGTGACGTTTCGGGTCGAGACCCTTCTTCAGACTCAGATTTTTGTGTCTGTCTTCGGTTTAAGCCAGCATCTGCAGATCCTTCACACACAACTCAATGGGTCAGGCAGCATCTGTGGAGGGGATGGACGGGTGACGTTTTTTGAGTCGGGACCCTTCTTCAGACTGATTGGAGTAGGGGGGCAAGAGGTGAGAATGGAGAGGTCAGGGTGGTGCTAAGCCCCGGCAAGTGATAGGTGGAGGAAGGAACTGCAGATGCTGATTTACAACGAAGATACTCAGAAAAAGGTGGAGTAACTCAGCAAGACAGGTAGCATCTCTGGAGAAAAGGAATAGGTGACGTTTCAGGTCGAGACCCTTCGAAAGAGTCAGGCACCCGAAACGTCACCTATTCCTTTTCTCCGGAGATACAGCCTGACCCGCTGACAGCATTTTTGTGTCTACCTTAAGTGCTATGTGGATACAGGTGAAGGGGTGGTCGATTGGCAGATGGATGGAGTTGAAAGAAGACAGCTGGAGGTGAAAGAAGACAAAATGATATCATATAAGACGATAAGAGGAGGCATGAAATGTAAAGCATGAGGGAGGGATTTGGGTAGAAGGGACAGCAGAGGGGAAAGTAGGGGAATTAAAGAGAGATTGGGGATGGGAAATGTGCATATAAAGAAATAGAAAGGTGCAGGATGTATTAAGGAGGAGATAGGTGTAAGATGTGTTAATAACAATACAATATTGAAACATAGAAACATAGACAATAGGTGTAGGAGGAGGCCATTCGGCCCTTCTAGCCAGCTCCGCCATTCATTGTGATCATGGCTGATCGTCCACAATCAATAAACCGTGCCTGCCTTCTCCCCATATCCCTTGATTCCTCTAGCCCCTAGAGCTCTATCTAACTCTCTCTTAAATCCATCCAGTGATTTGGCCTCCACTGCCCTCTGTGGCGGAGAATTCCACAAATTCACAACTCTCTGGGTGAAAAAGTTCCTTCTCACCTCAGTTTTAAATGGCCTCCCCTTTATTCTAAGACTGTGGCCCCTGGTTCTGGACTCGGCCAACATTGGGAACATTTTCCCTGCATCTAGCATATAGGTGCATTAATAATAATATAATCATTTTGGGGGTTTATTGTAGATCAAGCTGTGCATCGAATATTCACACACCCTGTTTGCGTGTGCTTTGTTCTTTACACTACCATGTGCTGAACCCGTTCCACAGCTTCTGTGAATGGATGGGAAGGAACTGCAGATGCCGGTATAAACCAAAGATGGACACACATGCTGGAGTAACTCAGCGGGACAGGCAGCATCTCTGGAGAGAAGGAATGGGTGACGTTTTGGCACGACTCCCTTCTCCAGACTTCTTCATACTTTCTCGGACCAAGTCCTAGACCCGAAACGCACCTAGCGAAAAGTGAATGGGGCTGGATTGACAATGCAAACATCGAGACGTGGACTTCCTTTTGGCCTGTCCCTTTCTCTCTCTTATTGATGCAGGCAGCTGCAATAAAGGCAGCAGGTGTGTGTGAAGATTAAACATACAGAGGAGGAGATGATGCAAGTGATTTTTTTAAAACAAATACAAGAAGTGAGTCACAGACTATTTTCCACCCTGTCTTGTTGACTGTCACACGGAAAAGCGGAGATAGATAGCTGGCAGATGAGAGATGACGGGGACTGTTACCACTGATGGAAACAATAACCTTGGAATACAGGAGTGAAATTAGAAGGAAACTATGTAAAAAATGTTCTCATATGGGTATTTGTCAGGATGTGTGTAGGAAGGAACTGCTGATGCTGGTTCGCGCAGAAGATAGACGCGAGAAACTGGAGTGACTCAGCCGGACAGGCAGGACAGAAAAGGAATAGGTGACGCTTCAGGCTGAAACCCTTCGTCATGCTTCGTCGACTTTGTTGAACATTGTCCCGTCTACTGAATGATATCTATGCCTGAATGATGTAACTTGAAGAACTGAGGTGAAAGATTCGACGCAAACTTGATTACCATATCATCATATCATATATATACAGCCGGAAACAGGCCTTTTCGGCCCTCCAAGTCCGTGCCGCCCAGCGATCCCCGTACATTAACACTATCCTACACCCACTAGGGACAATTTTTTTAACATTTACCCAGCCAATTAACCTACATACCTGTACGTCTTTGGAGTGTGGGAGGAAACCGAAGATCTCAGAGAAAACCCACGCAGGTCACGGGGAGAACTTACAAACTCCTTACAGTGCAGCACCCGTAGTCAGGATCGAACCTGAGTCTCCGGCGCTGCATTCGCTGTAAAGCAGCAACTCTACCGCTGCGCTACCGTGCCGCCCTATCCGAACATTCCGGAATGTTCTTCGGTGTTACATTATTGAATTTTTCAGGAAATTGGAGCTGTGCACTTTAAGAAGCAGACAAAATGTGTAGGGAGGAACTACAAATGCTGGTTTATTATAAACGATAGACAAAAAAATGCTGGAGTAACTTAATAGGTCAATCAGCATCTCTGGAGAAAATGAATAGGTGACGTTTCAGGTCGGAACCTTTCTTCAGACCCTGAAGAAGGGTTCAGACCCGAAACGTCACCTATTCATTTTCTCCAGAGATGCTGCCTGCTCCGCTGAGCTAACTCCAGCATTTTATGTCTATCTTCAGATTAAGAAGCAGTTGTGTTGAGAGGAACTGAGAGTTCACATAAGCATTTTGACATGCCCGGAAAGCTTACCTAAATGTCCAGAACTTGGAGACTATGACTGGTTGTCAATACACAAACATAGCAACTAAGAGGTTGTGTAGCTCCCCTGGTGCCATTAGACTTACTCTTTCTTCTACGAGTTTTTCAACAGGAATGGATGAAGTGCACAGAGTCCCGATATTGCGGTTGGCACCAGCCAATTAAAGATGTGGCTAAGGAAAAGTATAATGGCCTCTACACAGCAAGCCAGCAGATCGATGGGGAAGGTTATGCGGGGACTTAAATCTCGCTACGGAGACCTAGATTGGAGAGGGCCAGCGTGGATTGTGGTTTTGGACTGCACCACCAAAAAAAAACGACAATGCTTGTTCTGCCAAGAATGATTGAGAATGATGCCGGAGAGCGTTTGACAGCACTGGGCCTGCACTTGCTGGAGTTTAGAAGAATAAGGGGGACCTCATTGAAACTTACTGAAGAGTGAAAAGCCTGGATAGTGTGGATGTGGAAAGGATGTTTGCACAAGTAGAAGAGTCTAAGACTAGAGGGCACAGCCTCAGAATGAAACAATGTACCTTTGGAAAGGAGATGAGGATGAATTTCTTTAGTCAGAGAGCGGTGAATCTGTGGAATTCATTGCCACAGTCCGCTGTGGAGGCCGTCATAGAGCCGTAGAGTCATATAGTGTGGAAACAGGCCCTTCGGCCCAACTTACCCATACCGACCAATATGCTCCATCCACACTAGTCTCACCTGTGACAAGTAAGGTAGAGATTGATGGCATTCTTGATTAGTAAGGGTGGCCAAGGTAATGGGGAGAAGGCAGGAGAATGGGGTTGAGAGGGACAGATAGATCAGCCAGGATTGAATGGCAGAGTCGATTCGACAGGCCAAATGAAAAAAATCTGCTCCTACAACCCATGAACATATAAGCTGCTCAGGTGAGAAGCCCAAGGGAGTCTGATGATTTGACCTACATGTCCCAGAACTTTGAGGTGAAGGCAATGTGTTCAAGTACTGGTAGCCCCTTGTAAATTGTCTAATCCCTGATGGTTGTGAACTCTAGGAACGACATGACCAGGTTACCTCTGCGTCCCGACTGAAGCAAACATACCGCTGTCTCAAATGTCATCTCAAAAGGGAGGCATGACACAGGTGTTTGGTATTCAGTTTCAGCCAGTTCTCACACTACGCTTGTTCTCATACATTCAGTAAGCTAACCCCATCTCCCCTGGTGCCGCCATTCCTTGCTGTGTTTCCACTATTCCTGCTGATCTTCCCCTTTCTGATTCCAAGTGATTTTATTTTGGTTAGTCATCTTTGGTCAGTTTATTTTAGTTTGGAGATATAGACAATAGACAATAGGTGCAGGAGGAGGCCATTCGGCCCTTCGAGCTAGCACCGCCATTCAATGTGATCATGGCTGATCATTCTCAATCAGTACAATATGAGCGGCACGGTGGCGCAGCGGTAGAGTTGCTGCCTTACAGCGAATGCAGCGCCGGAGACTCAGGTTCGATCCTGACTACGGGCGCCGTCTGTACGGAGTTTGTACGTTCTTCCCGTGACCTGCGTGGGTTTTCTCCGAGATCTTCGGTTTCCTCCCACACTCCAAAGACGTACAGGTATGTAGGTTAATTGACTGGGTAAATGTAAAATTGTCCCTAGTGTATATAGGATAGTGTTAATGTGTGGGGATCACTGGGCGGTGCAGACTCGGTGGCCAAAGAGCCTGTTTCCGCGCTGTATCTCTAAATCTAAAATATGGTGTGGAAATGGGCCCTTTGGCCCATCGAATCTGTGCCAACCAACGACCACCCATAAACTAGTTCTATCCTACACACTTGGAACAATTTACCAAAACCAATTAACCTCCCACTACTGAGGTCACTCAGAAGCTACTGGGGCGTAACTACAAAAGCATGACTCATAACATGAGTGACACCATTACACTAATCTACAAAACCTGCACGCGTTGGAATGTCGGAGGAAACCACAGCGCCTGGAGAAAACCCACGCAATCACAGGCAGAACATACAAACTCCGTTCAGACAGCGCCCTTAGTTGGGATTGAACCCGGGGTTTCTGGTGCTGTAAGGCAGCAACTCTTTGGCTGCGCGACTGTGCCATCATTAATCGCTCTTCATTCTGGCTACGTGTAAGTTGTTGATTTGTGTACCCCACCTCACCCCACAATCTACAGTGTTGACAGTAGGATTCGTCAAATTCCCTCGCCCCCTAATTTGTTTCACCTTGCAACCTTAAAACACACAGCTTTCTTGTCTCGGCCTCTCATTAGTTCCAGAATCTTTTAACCTTTCAAAACACCAGCTTGAGTTCAGTCATTCACTGCCTCCTCATCTGATTCATCGTGGCTTTTATTGTTATCAATCTTCCTGTTCTGCCCCTCTTTATTAACCTTGTCACATCCCGTAGGGCGTGCGTTTACACCATAACATGTACATCTGCGAGACCGAGCGTGGATTCGGTGACCGTTCTGCAGTTTCCTTTTCTTCCCGGGTGATAAAGCTACTGAACCAGGCCATGAAACAACCAGTGTAGGAAGGAACCGCAGATGCTGGTTTAAACCGAAGATAGGCACCAAATGCTGGAGTAACTCAGCGGGGCAGGGACAGGGACAGGAGTCTGAAGAAGGGTCTCGACCCGAAATGTCACCCATTCCTTCTCTCCAGAGACGCTGCCTGTCCCGCTGAGTTATTCCAGCATTTTGTGTCTATCTCCCATGAAGCAACCAGTCAGTGTGCTCTCTACTGTATACCCCTTGAAGCTCGACAGAATATTCGACAACACGTCTAATCTCCTCAATTTCTAAGGAAGTCGAGGACTTTGTTGAGGTTTCTTTGTAATTGCATCAATATGCCTGGCCCAGGCCAGATCTTCAGAGATATGCACAGCCAGGAACTTGAAGCTGTTGATTCTCTCCACCCTTGTCTGTGGACAAATGGTTAACAAAGGATTGTGACTGGTTTGTCCAGTGGAATAGATCCGTTTCAATTAAAATGGTTAAAACAGAAATGAAAAGAATTGCATGTGTAGGGAGGAAGTACAGATGCCGGTTGGTATACACCGACGATAGATACAAAGTGCTGGAGTAACTCAGCAGGACAGGCAGCATCTCTGGAGAGAAGGAATGGATGACATTCCGGGTCGAGATCTCTCTTCAGACAAACAGAACTGCATAGGGACGGGGTTGTGCGGATTTCCATGAGAGATTTTTATTTTTCCTTGGCTCCTAGTTTGAATGAATGAAACATGATTTACATTGCAGCGCTTAAATTTGGCTGCCTTCGGAAGGTCACTTCAAACAAAATATAACATGAAATGTGTGCAAATGTCCAATGTTGCATGGTTACAGGCAGGGAGCTGTGTCTGTATCGGCACGCCCCCTCCCCCTTGTCAAAGTGCGTGTTCCAGATTATCTTAAACAACTTATCATTTTATTCATAACTAAAGATTTCTAGAATCTCCTCTGGGATCTCCACCACAGTGGATATTCAGGGTCAGCTGTATAGGGGCAAGGAAGGAGGAGTTTGACTTCTTTACTGAAAAATGTACATTTTTAAGGAAAAATCCAGATGATTTATTTTCTTTTGTGGTTTATAGGAGACATCAGGTCATGGGAAAACTTAATTGTCCCAGGAAAAGCAGGACAATAGGCGGATGAGAAAGTTTCGGGGTTTTTTCCAGTTTAGTCTATTCATGAGGTCATAAGTGATTGGAGTAGAATTAAGCCATTCAGCTCTTCAAGTCTACTCCGCCATTCAATCATTGCTGATCGATTTCTCCCTCCTTTCCCCATGCTCCTGCCTTCTCCCTAAAACCTCTGACACCTGTAATAATCAGCAGTCTACCTATCTCTGCCTTACACTGACTTGCACTTATACTGACTTGGCCTCCACATCGTTCGGTGGCAAAGAATTCCACAGATTCACCACCCTCTGACTAAAGAAATTTCTCCTCATCTCCTTCCTAAAAGAACGTCCTCGCCACCTGTACCGAGGTACAGTGAAAAGCTTTTGTTGCTTGCTAACCAGTCGGCAGGAAGACAATACATGTCGAGCCATCCAGTTTGTGTTGAGCAGATGGGAATAGAGGGAGGTTTTAAAACAAGTGTGGTGGGTGACTGGTGCAGACTAGTGGGATGAAGAGGCTATTTCCATAATTCTATAAATTAAATAAATCTATAATCAAAATCTAGCATTGATATCCATAACTGCAAATCTGCCTGCTCGTTGTAAAAGCCAAGTTGATTTATTCAGGGAAGGGAATATGTCGTATTGGTCTAGTCTGGCCTATTTGTGCCTCTTAATTGTGGGAGACAGATAGCAAGAAAACAGGCCCTTCACCCAAATTCATCTGTGCCAACCAAGATGCTCCATCCATGATAGTTCCTTTTTAGATTTTTTTTAGATTTAGAGATACAGCGCAGAAACAGGCCCTTCGGCCCACCGGGTCCGCGCCGCCCAGCGATCTCCGCACACTAACACTATCCTACACACACTAGGGACAATTTTTACATTTGCCCAGCCAATTAACCTACAAACCTGTACGTCTTTGGAGTGTGGGAGAAAACCGAAGATCTCGGAGAAAACCCATGCAGGTCACGGGGAACGTACAAACTCCGTACAGTACAGCACCTGTAGTCAGGATCGAACCCGAGTCTCCGGCGCTGCATTCGCTGTAAGGCAGCAACTCTACCACTGCGCCACCGTGTCGCACTGCACTTGGTCCATATGCACTTGGTCCACTTGCCTGCATTTGGTCCATATCTCTCGAAACCTTTCCTATCCAGGTACCTGTCCAAGTGAGTTTTAAATGTCGTTACTGTAGCTGCCTTAAATATCTCCTCGAGTTGCCCTACAGGCTCCTATCTTGCCCCTCACATCTTAAACCTTTGCTCCTTGATCCCCTTGCCCTGGGTAAAAGACTCTGCTTTCCCTCTACCTATTTCCCTTGTGATTTTGTACACCTCCACAAAATCAATCCTCAGCCTCTTGGGCTCCAAGAAATAAAGTCCTAACCTGCCCAACTTTTCCCTGTAGCTCAGGCACTGAAGTCCTGGCAACGTCCTTGCAAATCGTCTCTGCACTCTTTCCAGCTTAGTGACATCCTTCCTCTAACAGGGTGTCGAAACTGAACATTGTGATGGATGGAACTGCAGAAGCTGGTTTAAACCAAAGATCGACACAAAATACTGGAGCAACTCCACGGGTCAGACAGCATCTCTCGAGAAAAGGAATAGGTGGCATTTCGGGTCAAGACCTTTCTTCAGACTCCAAACTGAACAAACTACTCTAAATGCAGCCTCTAGAATTGCCTATAAAGCCTTTCAGTTAAGAATCCAATCAGGGAACAATGAGTTCCAGGCTTGTGTCCACTTCATAGCAAATAAAACACATGTGACACCTGTATGCTTAGGCCATGGCTAGAATATAAGAGGGCGTGCAATCAGAGGCAGTTAACAAAACTTAATTTTAAAGTTGGAAAAATAACTCAATTATTTAGAAGCCATTGTGTTTGTAATGGGAAGCTGTCTGTTGACTTTGCAAAGTTGCATTGTTATGGGGATGTAGCTTTTAGCTGGTCACAATATGACTTGATTAACCAGCATTATGTGCTAATCTTTGCACCTAATGGATTTTGCCCACCTGGGGAGGAACTTAATGTGGAAAGAGAAATGGCTGATCAAACATTGTTAAAAAAGAAATGGAATCTTCTGACAAAATGGTTCAATCGTTGAGTGTACCTTTTCTCAGAGGCATTGACCTCAATACACATCCATTTAAGAGTTGCGTAATGCTTAAGAGCTTCTCCAACACAGTCTGGCCTTTATTTACGTCACTACAATCCGCAGCAAAGTTGAAGTACAGTATTATTTAAAAGGGAAACAAAAGACTGAGTCAGTGGGAACAAGATTGTTGTGTATCCTCCTGTTCTTTCTCATATCCTCTCCTGGATCACTGCGATATCTGAACTAATCAGCTGTTTTGTACACATTATTTATTTATTTATCGTCACATATTTACCATTTCTGTACGTACATGTTTTTTTGTTTCCTCTTGGCGTTTCATGTGAACAAGGAATCTTAATGTACGTCGTATATGACAATAAACTAATCTGGATCTGAATTTGTACCTGAATCACTGCCTTCACCCACCCTTGTAATAATTCACAACTGCGTTGTGGTGTATTAAAGATAACAGCCAATTAGTTTATTTTATTTTTTAAATACAGCGTGGAATCAGGCCCTTCGGCTCACTGAGTCAGCACCGACCAGTAATCCCCGCACATTAACACTATCCAATTTGCAAACTGTAATTAATTTACAAACCTGTAAGTCTTTGGAGTTTGGGAGTAAACCGAAGATCTCAGAGAAAACCCACGCAGTCATGGGGAGAACGTACAAACTCCGTACAATCTGGATCGAACCCGGGTTTCTGGCAGTGTAGGCGATGTTAGGCAGTAACCCTACCACTGCATCACAGTGCTGCCCATTTGGTGATTATTCTAAGATGGGATAGGATTGCCTGTAAAATTGTTATCTGATTTGACCATAATCCTGGATCCTTCCTTCTTCTTCATATTAATTCATTTTATTATTTGGGGCGGCACGGTAGCGCAGCAGTAGAGTTGCTGCCTTACAGCGCCAGAGGGTCGATCCTGACTGCGGATGCTGTCTGTGTGCAGTTTGTACGTTCTACTCGTGAGCTGCGTGGGTTTTCTCCGGGAGCTCCGGTTTCCTCCCACACTCCAAATGCGTACAAGTATGTAGGTTATTTGGCTTGGTAAAATTGTAACTTGTCACTCGTGTGTGTAGGATAGTGTTAATGTGCGGGGATCGTTGGTCAGTGCGGACCTGGTGGGCTGAATGGCCGGTTTCTGCGCTGTATCTCAAAACTAAACTAAACTATTAATTTTTCAATTAACCTACATACAAGCCAATTAACCTACATACCTGTGTGGGGGGGGAAACTGAAGATCTCAGAGAAAACCCACGCAGTCACGGGGAGAACGGAAACCCATGCGGTTCCAGGGAGAACGTGCCACCTCCATAGTCAGGGTCGAACCCATGTCTCTTAATTGTAACATTGATCGTTATATATTAATCTGGTTCTTATTGCATCTATGGGTCTGTTAAGCTGCAGCAGGCAAGAATTTCATTGTTCCATCGTCAGGCCAAATGACAATTAAACTCTCTTGGCTTTCTTGATTTGATCTATTTTTTGGCGTGGTTTGAGATTTTTTTTTTGACATAAACCAGACTCCAAAAGGCCAATTTTTTTTAGCACTTCATTTCTGAAGCTTTTGAAGATTTCAGTGGAGGAAAGACCAGAATTGATGTGATTGGTAACCTTGCGCTGCCCCTCTCTGTGACTAAGAGAATAGAAACACACTCTTTGCAGGGCATTCTGCAGAGAGGCAGTGCTGGGAATACAACGCAGTGTGTGGGTGGAGATGTGGGCGAAGGTTATTGCTTCTAGCACAAGGCTCCGTCAATTTTCCACTGGCCTGCAGAAATGAAATGCTGTGTTAACCAAGCCTTAAAGTATGTCACAACAGAGCAGGAATAGACAAGTCCCATTCAATACAGTTTTAACGACAGGGAGATAAGCCGAGGAAGGTTTTGAAATGAGGGCCGAGCGGGGGAAGAGAGAATAATCGGAGATAGACACTAAATGCTGGAGTAACTCAGCGGGATGGGCAGCATCTCTGGAGAGAAGGAATGGGTGACGTTTCGGGTCGAGACCCTACTCCAGACCCTGAAGAAGGGTCGCAATCCGAAAGGTTGCCCATTCCTTCTCTCCAGGGATGCTGCCTGTCCCGCTGAGTTACTCCAGCATTTTGTGTTTATCTTTGGTTGAAACCAGCATCTGCAGTTCCTTCTTACACATCTGCAGTTCCTTCCTACCCATGGAGAAAAGATTGGGTTGGTTGAGGTATGCGTGGCAAAGAAGCTTCAGGAGGGAATATAACATGGCATTTTTTCTGTGATAGGCAGCACAATGGTGCAGTCGTAGAGTTGCTGACTTACAGCGCCAGATTTAAAAAAAATAGATTTTAGACATACAGTGCGGAAACAGGCCCTTCGGCCCACCGAGTCCGCGCCGCCCAGCGATCCCCGCACATTAACGCTATCCTACACACACTAGGGACAATTTTTACATTTACCCAGTCAGTTAACCTACATACCTGTACGTCTTTGGAGTGTGGGATGAAACCGAAGATCTCGGAGAAAACCCACGCAGGTCACGGGGAGAACGTACAAACTCCGTACAGACGGCGCCCGTAGTCAGGATCGAACCTGAGTCTCCGGCGCTACATTCGCTGTAAGGCACCAACTCTACCGCTGCACCACCGTGCCGCTTTCGACCCAGGTTCGATTCTGACTGTGGGTGCTGTCTGTGCGTAGTTTGTACATCCTCCCTGTGACTGTGTGGGTTTTTCCCAGGTGCTCCAGTTTCCTCCCATACTTCAAAGGCATACATGTTTGTGGGTTAATTTGCCTTTGGTAAAAATTATAAATAGTTCCAGTGTGTAGGATAGTGCTAGTGTGTGGTAATTGCTGGTCGATACGGACTAGATGGGCTGAAGGGCCTGTTTCCACGCTGTATTTATCAAATAAAACGGAACTGTCAAAGTCTCGTGGAACAGGATGAGAACTGCGAAGTGCTGGCCAGAGATAACTTGGGAGTTTTGCGCTGATGGGGTTAACAGATTCAGGGTATAAAGGAAAAAATAAATAAACGTTTGCATTTATTTGGTGCCCTGCACTTCCTATCAGGACTTCTCAAAAGGTCAAGAACCTTTCTCACCCAGGACAATCTCTCTTCTCCCCTCTCTTGTCAGGCAGAAGGTACAAAAGCTTCAAACGATGTATGACCAGACACAGGAACAGCTATTGTTATCAGACTACTGAGCGATACTCCCATAAGATATGTGTGTAGTCCGGACCTTCCAACCTACCTCATTTTTTTTCTTTGTAACTGTAATGCCATAATGCTGTAACAATATTCTGCTCTCCAGTATTTTTCATTTTGCACTACCGGTTGATTTTACTCATGTATATTTAGTATGGTTTAATTTGACTGGAAAGCATGCAAACAAAAGCTTTTCATTGTGTTTCAGTACACATGGCAATAATCAACCAAAAAAATATTAATCTCTGAGCTATTTTTCTGGGAAGTCACTGTTGCAACGTAGAAATTTAGCAACCAGGTTGTGCATAGGCTGCTCAAGAGCAAGGGGATAATGTTCAGATAATCTGTTCTAATGCTGTTGTTCAAAAATCAAAGAGTGCAGTGGTGTGAGTGAGACAGAGGACAGGAAGGGGTTCAATGGTTCAATGGTGCTTTTCTTGTCACATGTGCAAGTGCAAACGCACAGTGAAATAATCTTCTTACAAACAGTCCAGTAGACGATCACCATGCCATCACTCTGAAGAAGGGTCTCGACCCGAAACGCCACCCATTCCTTCTCTCCAGATATTTGCGCACTCTGCCCAACCAAAGTCTGGACCATCTGGCGGGGCAGTCGGTCCTTTGCCAGTCATTTGGCAATGACGCTTGAGAACCAAGGAGCTTGGAATCTCCCCCTATGTCGGGACAAGGAGCAGTTCAAGATTTATAAGAAGGAACTGCAAGTGCCGGTGTACACCAAAGATAGACAAGAGAGTCGAAACGCCACCCATTCCTTCTCTCCAGAGATGCTGCCTGACCCGCTGAGTTACTCTAGCATTTTGTGATACCTTCGATTTGTACCAGCATCTGCAGTTATTTTCCTACACCTACCATATCTCATCACATCACCAAATAGCAACTTGTATAGGAATGGTTTACTGATCTTGCATACAAGAGGCGCCATGTTTTGGCGCCATTTTCAAATTCCGCTCACTGCTGGCTACGGTCCACCTCTTTTAAAAAATATAATACAAAAATGCTTTTATTCAAACAAACACAAATACAGAGTAGTAAGAAAATCAAGATGACCAGAGTTCACGGAAGGCCTCCAGAGTCCCCATGGACACTGCATGCCCCCTCTCCAGGGACACGCGGGCATGGACGTAGGTCCGGAAGAGGGGCCGGCAGTCGACTCTCATGTGACCATCGACTACCCGCCGCCTGGACCCGCGAATGGCCATCTTTGCCAGGCCCAGGAGGAAACAGACAGGGAGAGGATGCGGTCCACCGGGTGTTGTGATCAGCCGCAGGGAGCTCTGGGGGCTGGGAAGTGTTTGCAATTCATGGATAAGAACTTTAGAATCACTTCACCGATGTTGGGGTCGGTGGGTGAGTGAGTCAGGTGCTGGCTGGAGTGGTTCTCTCAGGAGAGTTGATCTGCATGGTGGACAGGCCACAGTAACATGGCTAGGATTTTCTTGCAATGATGCATGGGCTGAGACAACCCCCTCTCTAACCGCCACAGGTCCACCAGCGATTTTCCAGCAACTGGTGGTCCGGCACCTCCTTTAATCCGGACAAAATTACGAGAGCAGAGCGCTCTCGAAATCCCCCCCCTCGGAAGTCCCCACGAAAATGTGGCCCCTCGGTCCGATGAGGCGGCCGGTCCCGACCTCAACGGGACTTCCACGCCGATCGGCGGGTTGAATTTGCGGCACCTTGAATTCCAGAATGGCTGGAGCCGGCAGATCCATTGCCAGAGCAGACTTCCGAAGGCCGAACTTCCGATCGGCCGGTCGAATTTGAACCTGCGGCCGGAGCTCTGGAACTCCGGACTGACCGGAGCCGGCAGAACCGTTCCAATAGCCGCTCCCCCCATGCCCCCACCCCCCACCACTGACCCCCTCCCCCCCCAAAATCATGACCTCCCCTGGTCCGGCAAAACGGATAATACCGGCAAGGCTCTAGAACCAAGGGTGCCGGGAAACCAGTGGTGGACCTGTATTGCCAGGTCCTCCCAGAGCGTAAGCAAAGACACCCAGCACCTTCTTGCACAGGAGGAGGTCGTTCTGTCCGGTGTGCTTATTCTATCTGGCCTGTCAAGGCCCGGCCCTTCCTGTTGAATCTTAGGAACCAGTCCAAGAGAAAATGACTCCTTGCATCTGCTTCCTCCTTTTCTACAGGTTGTTGCAAAACATCACCCAGGGCAATGTGTTTCTCCTCGTCTCCACCTCTGCAAATTCTGCCACTTATTTTAGACTGAATGCCCGTAGGTTCTTCACCGAGAGAAAACTCTTGTTTCCCCGACTCTACCTCACATCATTCTGCAGTCCTGCGGCGGGCGGCACGGTGGCGCAGCGGTAGAGTTGCTGCCTTACAGCGAATGCAGCGCCGGAGACTCAGGTTCGATCCTGACTACGGGCGCCGTCTGTACGGAGTTTGTACGTTCTCCCCGTGACCTGCGTGGGTTTTTTCCGAGATCTTTGGTTTCCTCCCACACTCCAAAGACGTGCAGGTTTGTAGGTTAATTGGCTGGGCAAATGTAAAAATTGTCCCTAGTGGGTGTAGGATAGTGTTAGTGTGCGGGGATCGCTGGGCGGCGCGGACCCGGTGGGCCGAAGGGCCTGTTTCCGCGCTGTATCTCTAAATCTAAATCTAAAAAAGTCACTCCTTCCCAGAACAGTCCTGATTCTTCCAGACTCTCTCTCCCTCTCTCCCTCTCCCTCTCCCCCTCTCCCCCTCTCCCCCTCTCCCCCTCTCCCCCTCTCCCCCTCTCCCCCTCTCCCCCTCTCCCCCTCTCCCCCTCTCCCCCTCTCCCTCTCCCTCTCCCTCTCCCTCTCCCTAGGTTTCTCATCCACTGCCACATCCTGTAAACTCCTCCACACAACTTCCAAGGACTTCACATTTTTCTAGGTGTTATGTCAAATAAATAATTTGAATCGCATTTGAAGATGATGACTGAGGTTTGCAAAGCGGAGGTTTTCCGGGGCCAAGTGGAAAGCAGCGACTCGTTTCCATTCCGTTCCTCTTTATATTTGCGCACTTTGCCCAACCAAAGTCTGGACCATTTGGCGGGGCAGTTGGTCCTTTGCCAGTCACTTGGCAATGACGCTTGAGAACCAAGGAGCTCAGAATCTCTCCCTTTGTCGGGAAAAGGAGCGATTCAAGATTTGTAAGAAGGAACTGCAAGTGCCGGTGTACACCAAAGATAGACAAGAGAAGCTGGAGTAACTCAACGGGTCAGGCCACTGCTGAGAGCCTAATGAAGGGTCTCGACCCAAAATGCCACCTATTCCTTTTGTCCAGAGATGCTGCCTGACCCACTGAGTTGAACTGCCTAAGCCCTACTCCGACGGATCTCGCAGCTATCGCACCCGCCAAGCTTCGCAGAGAGTTCTTCACTCGTAGGCTGGTGTGCAAGGCCCCGTCGGACTCCAAACATCCTTTGCACCACCTCGCCCAGGGTTCACAGCAACTGGGACCTCAACGCCTGTCATCTCGTCGCCCTTTCTCCCGTCATGCAGCGACCCTCTGTGGCTCCGGTTTCAACATACTAGGAGCATGGAGAACCAGCTGGGAACAGACTTTGCCACCTCCTCAATTCACTGTCGCACCGAACACCACAGCCCCACCCGGCTCGGACATGCCCCGCAAAGAGTGGTTCGCCCTGAACCGGCTCCACACAGGGGTCGGCCGGTTCAATGCCAACATGCATCTTTGGGGGTTGCGTCCATCAGCAGCCTGCGTGTGTGGAGCAGACCAGCAAATAGCGCAGCATGGTATTTTCAACTGCGCTGACCTCCGCCCCCGCTGGTGGAGGGGTTGACCTCATGGCCCTCGACAACAGCACATTGCACTGGCTACAGCGCCTGGAGGGCATCACATAACTTCTGCTGCCTCAAACACAAGAAGAAGAAGACCCACTGAGTTGCTCCAGCATTTAGTGTCCATCTATGGTTTAAACCAGCGTCTGCAGTTCCTTCATACACCTAGTCCTCTGACAGCTTGTTCCATGTACCCACCATCCCCTGCGTAAAAACGTGCCTCTCTGGTTCCTTTTAAATCTTTCCCCTCTCATCTTAATCCTATGTTCCCTGGATCTTGGTTCCGGAAGGCTGGGTAAAATACTTTGTGCATTTACCCTATCTATTCCCCTCAGTTGCTGCCTGACCCGCTGAGTTACTCCAGCATTTTGTATCAGAGAACTACAACAGCCACTGACTATAACATGACTAAAAGACATTTGGGCAGATACAAGGATAGGAAAGGTTTCGAGACTAACCTGTCCATGTCAACCCAGATACCCAAATGTAAGCTTGTACCATTTGGCCCATATCCCTCTAAGCACGGTGGCGCAGCGGTAGAGTTGCTGCCTTACAGCTAATGCAGCGCCAGAGACTCAGGTTCGATCCTGACTATGGGCGCCGTCTGTACGGAGTTTGTACGTTCTCCCCGTGACCTGCGTGGGTTTTCTCCGAGATCTTCTGTTTCCTCCCACACTCCAAAGACGTACAGGTATGTAGGTTAATTGACTGGGTAAATGTAAAAATTGTCCCTAGTGTGTGTAGGATAGTGTTAATGTGCGGGGATCGCTGGGTGGCGCGGACTTGGTGGGCCGAAGGGCCTGTTTCCGCGCTGTATCTCTAAATCTCTAAAGAAAATCTCTAAGCCTTTTCTATCCATTTACCTATCTGAACTTGCGGCTTAACAGGCCCATTTACACACTAACATACAAGTAACTAATAATACAATAAATAATACAATAATATCAATAATACTAGGTAATCACAATAGTGAAGTCTGACATGCAACAAAAATCCACAGTCCATGGAAGATGTAGGCTGGTATGAAAAGTTCTTGGAAATATATTAAAATATTGCCTAAATAGTTTGTGGTATTGAACGGTAACATAACCACGAGAGGAAATGTAGCCATATTACATAATGTTATAGTTACGCTAGATATAGCTCTTAGG
Organism: Rhinoraja longicauda; assembly: GCF_053455715.1. Lineage (NCBI taxonomy): Eukaryota > Metazoa > Chordata > Chondrichthyes > Rajiformes > Arhynchobatidae > Rhinoraja > Rhinoraja longicauda. Next base: position 9,321,880 of record NC_135980.1, on the reverse strand, counting down.
GCTAATGGAATCAAGGGATATGGGGAGAAAGCAGGAACGAGGAACTGATTTTGGATGACCAGCCATGATCATATTGAATGCGGTGCTGGCTCAAAGGGCCGAATGGCCTACTCCTGGACCTGTTTTCTATATAAGGGCTTCCATTTATCTAGCACCCTTAAAAATCCAAGGAGAATTACATTCCAGTATATCCCCATCTCTGGAGCAACCGAGATCTGATTCAGTTTAGTTTATTGTCACCAAACTGTATGAGGTATAGTGAAAAACCTTTGTTGCGTGCTAACCAGCCAGCGAAAAAACTCTACATGATTACAACTGAGTCTTCCAGAGTGAACAGGTACATCATAAAGGGAATAACATTTATTCCCTGATAAAGTCCAGGAAAGTCCGATTAAAGACAGTCTGAGGGTCTCCAATGTGGTAGATGGGAGGTCAGGACCGCTCTAGATGTAGACACGATGATTCAGTTGCCTGGTAACAGCTGGGAAGAACCTGTCCCTGAGTGCGTTTTCACATCTCTATACCCCTTGCCTGATGGTAGAGGCAGCGTGGTCTAGATGGAGTCAATGGAAGGGAGGTTGGTTTGTGTGATGGTCCGGGATGCGTCCACGATACTCTGCAATTTCTTGCGGCCTTGGATGGAGCTGTTCCCAAATCGTGCTGTCATGCAAAACCGATGAAATGCTTTCTACGGCGCATCTGTACAAGTTGGTGAGAGTTGCTGGGGGACATGCCGAACTTCCTAAGCCTGTTCTCAGTCAGAGCAATGCATGGTCAAATCACAGCGGGGGCCACAAGTGCTCCATTCACAAAAGTTACCAGATGTTCCAGCTGTTGATAACCACACCCACTCACCATTCATTCGCACAGTTGTTAGTGGAATCGTTCCTCGTTTGACAGCACGTTGGCCTGTTGTCTCCAGGGGACTATATATTTGGAGTTTCAACTCCTGTGCTGGTGCAGAAAATTCCACTGCAAACAAAAATGTCCCGTTAGTTTTCCCAGAGCCAAGGTCACTGCACTCAGTTGCAAGGCTGGATTAGAACTCAGCGTGCAGCTGGCGAGATATTTGCGGCTCGCAGGAACAGAGGAACGGGCTTGACAGCTTGCAATAGCGCTGGTGAAAGGAACTGGCCCAAGCGCACCAAACAGGAAGCAGGGCTTCTTGGAGCAAAGAGCTGCCCCCGTGGCAGGTCAGATGGCAACGTGCTTGGATCAGGAAGGCTGGCTCCGTCCTGGGGGTGGAGTTGGATCCATGGGAGGTGGTCTTGAAGGGGAGGATGCTCCTCAAACTGTGGAGCATCTTGGGCAATACAGCTAATCCTCTCCATGACACGCTGGTCAACCTGAGGAGAACCTTCAGCAACAGACTGGTTCCACCGAGATGCAGCACAGAACGCCACAGGAGATCCCTTTTCCCTGTGGCAATGAAACTGTACAACTCCTCCCCCTTCTGTCATGGGGTAGACTGACTCCCCTCCCACCCCCCCCCTCCCCAATTTTTGCCCATCCCCAATCCTGGACTTTCCACTCATCATTTTGATTTGTGTTTCATGTATCTTGTTGTGTTTTACAACTGTTGGCAGACCGTACCATATTGTATCATATCGGATCACATTATATGTTGTCATGGGATACAACTCTGGAGAACCCCCTCTGCAATCAGGCTTCTGAACGGTCCTTCCGTACGCTCTACCCCCATTGCGAACATTGGAGTTTGTCAATGGAACAGTGGCATTACAATTGTGAGGAATATATTCTGCACTCTGTGTTGTCTCTTAAGCTCTACCTATTGTACTGACAATAGACAATAGACAATAGGTGCAGGAGGAGGCCATTCGGCCGTTGGAGCCAGCACTGCCATTCAATGTGATCATGGCTGATCATTCTCAATCAGTACCCCGTTCCTGCCTTCTCCCCATACCCCCTGACTCCGCTATCCTTAAGAGCTCTATCTAGTTTGATTTGATTGCGTACATCTGTGGGATTACCTTTGAGAGAGAGAGACCATGGTAATTGTATTACCTGATGAGATTGGATAGCATGTAAAACAAAGCTTTTTTCTGTACCTCGTAGCACTTTAGTTGAGTTTAGTTTAGTGATCCAGCGTGGAAATGGGCCCTTCAGCCCATCGAATCCAGGCCGAACATCGATCACCCCCAACACTAGTTCAATGTTATCCCATTTTCTCATCCACTTCCTACACACCAGAGGCAATTTACAGAAGCCAATTTACCTACACACCCATACGTCCTTGGGATGTGGGAGGAAACCCACGCGATCACAGGGAGAAGGTGCAAACTCCACACACAGCCAGCACCTGAGGTCAGGATCGAACCTGGGACCCTGGCGCCGTGAGGCAGCAGCTCTACCGCTGCGCCACTGTGCCGCCCATGTGACAACCATAAACCTAAACATAAACCCATCCCTCTGATCATCACCGCACTCCCCCATTGTAAATATCGGGAGGGAGGATTTAATGCAGGTCTACAACAATAGGAGAAGCCTAGGCAGGATGAACTCGAAGCATCTAGTGGTGGTGCACTGGTGCAGTTGCCTTGCAGTTCAATTGTGACAAGTTCAATCCTGACCTCCAACACTGCCCTCATGCTGTTTGCACATTAATCCTGTGGCCGCGTGGGTTTCTGCCAGGTGCTAAATAGTCCAGAATATGATCTAGAGGGTCTGTGGGTAAACCTGGAGTCGGAAGTACGGCTAGATCGGGAACCTGGACTGTGGGCCAGGCATGTATCTGAGCCAGGCAACTTGGGACACTAGAGGTTGGGGGACACTCAGGGTCATGGATCGTGGGGATGGGGAACACAAGGGGCCGGGGATGTGGAGAGGTTTAAGGCTGGAAATGGAGTCTTGAGTGGTTGGCACGGTGACGCAGCGGTAGAGTTGCTGCCTTACAGCACCAGAGACCAGCGTTCCGATCCTGACTGCAGGTGCCGTCTGCGTGAAGTTTGTACCTTCTGCCTGTGACTGTGTGAGTTTTCTCCGGGTGCTCTAGTTTCCTCTCACACTCCAAAGACGTGCATGTTTGTAGGTTAATTGGCATCCGTAAATGGTTAATTGTCCCTAGTGTATAGGATAG